>NC_058412.1:126693241-126858459 GCF_002201575.2 Neomonachus schauinslandi
AAAAAAAAAAAAAAAAAAAAAAAAAAAAGTATGACGTCTCTCGAGAGCTGCTGAGGCAACCAGGACTTCAGGGGACAGGATCCTGGAGAAGGGCGAACCCCTTAGAAGCGAGCCAGCTTACTGCAATGGGTTTATCATTCAGGGCACTTGCCAGTTACAGGTACCAAGAATAAGGCTGAGGGAGCAGGCAGTCTGGGCCAGGACTGGAGTCACTACTAAGAGGCAGAGAAACCAGCAGAACTTTGGCAATACCTCATCTGAAGAAACAAAAATAGAGATTTAATGGGCCAGAACCCTAATGAAAAGAATTGAACCAGTTTTCCCCTTAAGAGATTTGTAGAATCCCACCGCTGCAGAGGTTAGGAGGCTAAGACACCAAACAGAAAGCCTCTGAAGAGCAGAGTAGAGTTCATCCATTCAGTGTGCTAAGGAGACAAAGACTGAAGTCCAGGACACACTGTGGTGAACATCTCAGGTTCTCAGAACTCCCACAGGGCTACCCCCTAAGAGTACAGGCAAACCAGAGGTCAATGGAGCCTTACCACAGCCACACCCTACCTTTGGTGGCTCACTCCCTGATAGGATGAATGGAGTCCCCACCCTATTTGCCTGGCAAATGGAGTGAGCCCACTCCAGAGAAGCATGAAATCATACAGGACCTCTTTAATTTTTTATACACAACATCCAGTTTTCAATCAAAATTACCAAGCATACCAAGAGACAGGACCAAATGACTGAATATCAAAAGAAGAACCAGACAACAGGAAAAGAGCCACAGTAATACATTAATACACTGTAATACATTAATATCACTGTGTACTAGCGAGTCGAAATTTGCTTCATTTCTAAGATGCACTGTGAAGAAACTCTACGAAAGTGTGCCTTTTAAAATCTGTGTTTACTGATTTAAAAAAAAAAAGAATAAAGATGAGGAGGAAATGGAGAATTTCATCATAAAATTGGAAACTATAAAAAAGTACCAAGTAAACACTGTAGAACTAAGAAATACAGTAACTGAAATTAAGAAGTTAACTGATGGGTTTAACATTGGATTAGATATAGCAAAAAAGGAGAATTAGTGAACTAGATGTCAGGGCAATACAAAATATCCAGATTGAAGTCTGGAGAGAACAGAACACAGATTTGTACTGAGCATTAGCCTTAGAAAGTGTCTTGGCAAACCATGTTCATGTGTCCATTGGATACTGTATGTAGAAATGAACACTGGTGCTATACCTCTTTGACAATTATACAGGGTTTATGTTACTTGGTTATTTCTGGAACAGTAAAATAATCAGACAATAATCTTGAGACTCAGTGAGAAAGACACTGAGAGAGTCTTTTCCTTTTTTAAAAAGATTTATTTATTTGAGGGGGGGATGCACACGCAAGGAGTCGGGGGGGCAGAAAAAGAGGGGGGAGAGAGAAATTCAAGCAGACACTGCGCTGAGCTGCTGAGTGTGGGGCCCAACATGGGGCTCGATCTCATGACCCTGAGATCAGACCTGAGCTGAAACCAAGAGTTGGACACTTAACTGACTGCGCCCCCCCAGGTGCCCCGAGATTCTTAACACAGCAAAGATCAAGAATCCAACAATTCTTAGTTCTCTATCAGTCTCAAAGTTAAAATGATCAAGGCAGTGGTCAGATTCAAATGGCTCCATTTCTGCCCCATGGTGACAGAATCTTAGAGATACTAATTTACAACATTATGTAAACCATCATTTCATTATGAAAAATTTCAAACATACAACAAAGTTGAAAGAATTTTACCCATATACTCACCATCTTGATTCTATTCTTAACTTTATTATCACAAATATATCCATCTAGCCATTCATCCATTCATCTTATTTTTTTCATGCATTTCCAAGTAAATTGCAGAGATCAGTAAACTGCTCTCTAAATACTTCAGCGTATCATTAGTAAGAGTTCAATATTTGCATAATTTTTCCCCTTTGGATATAAAGTTTCATAAAATGAAAGTGTGCATTTGCTGAGTTTTGATTATTGCACACCTGTGTAGCCCAAATCCCTGTATCAAGATATGAAACACACCATCACCTCTGACAGTTTCCTCAGCCTCTTTCCGGTCAATCCCAATGCTCACTTTCCCCTCCCAGAGCAAGTGTCATTTCTAACCCACTCATTTTCAGAAATGCGTTTTGAATAATCTTCAAGTCTATGGTGTGAGGAATCAATCTTAAAAAAGCAATGTTTAAAAAGACCATTTTAATTATAAAATATTAAATGAAAGCACATTCCTAAAGTTAAAACATATATACAAAAAGTTGGGAAAAAGTGACATCTTTAAATTCCTATAGTTCCTTTAAATTCCACTTTAAGTGATATTAATCTAACAGTTAATTTGCTGCCAGTACCTTTTAATGTAATAATATTTAGCCCCAAAGGCAGCCCACTGATTGGTATGCGCAACATATGAATCCTTTATTTAACAACTATTCTTGTTTGCTGAAATTCTATTTTTATTAATTCATGGAAGCATAAAATATTCTAGGAAGAATCCCTCAGCCACGGATTTCAATTTTATCCATAATTTACATTCCTTGACTACTTGGATTTCCCTCTCTGTGTATGACCAAACCGAATCTTTCTTGGCAAGAATGGATTGTTCTCTCTGCTGTGAACTATAGTTACCTCGCTTTATCTGGCAACCGGTTAATTTAACATTAAATTAGCAGGCTGCCTAAGCTCTGGTCCTAGAATATTATTTAACAACAGATAAGAGCTGTAAGTGATCAAAACAGCGCTTGTTGAGTCAGGCAAAACTTCCTTGAGGATTAATTTATTATTTTAATTTCTGAGACTGCCTACAGATGGGGAAATATGAGTCATACTGATAAAAACAAAGGTGCAGCACTATCAGCCTGACTTAGACATTACCACTATATAAAACATAGCAAAGAATGTGCTTCTATGGCATGATAAAGTCCACATTTTCACAGAGGACTGGAAACCTGACACTCTGCCTCTAGATTATACTTTAACATTTTAAGTTAATATATAAAACCATACATACAATATGAGCTCAATTATGTTTTTGAAAAAACACACACATACTAAAAAAAAACAAAAAAACCCCCATAAAACCCAAAATGTTAATAGTAAATTATCTTTGGGTTATGAGAATTTATGCTGTCTTTATTTTCTTTATGCTTGGCTGTATTTTCCACATTTTATACTTTCAGTGTATTACTTTTACAATCCAAAATAAGTATTAACTACTGGGGGAAAAAACAAAACCCTAGCAGTAACTGACCTGTAATGATCCCCATCCCACTCTGATTATGGAGCTACAATGCCCTTTGTACCTGTTTTATCCTTGCTGCTCACCCCAAAGATGCATATAACCTGGTTTTCACAACAGCAAAACACCCTTACATCCCACTTACCCCATGTCTGTAAGGACAGCAGACAGTACTTGGGGGGTGAACTGTTTTAAACCCATGCCCCCACAATCATGCTTTCTCACTATCTTCAGTATATTCCTATCTGCCAAGTTTTTTTTTTTTTAACTTATTCACTGTAGTCTGCATTATAAAAACAATAGGTATGTTGAGTGTGCTTTTTCTATTTATACACAAGCCTCTCTCTGCCTCACCCCCCGACGACAACAACAACAACAAAAATCCTGGTATCATCATATCATTATCATCATCATCATCATCACCACCCAATGCCACCTTTATGAAAACCCTTGGTTTAACAACTAGACTGGGAATGAGCTCTAGTCCTGGTACTGCCTGGAAGTCTGAGTAAATCCTTCACCATCTCTAAAATTCCATTTCCCATCTGTAAAATACAGAGGTTGTTCCAGTAATCTTGAATATCCTCTCCCACTCTTTTATGTTGTAATTCTTTGGGCCTGTTCTATTCTGCATATGCAACCTAGTGCCTAAAACACATCTAAGATTATAATCTCCCAGAGGGCAGAGTATCAATCATAGTAGCAGCTAACATTTATTGAGTATGGTTACTGTTGCCAGAAACCTCGCTAAGCACTTCACTATGGGGTAGGAACTATTATCACCCCATGAGAGAGCTCAAGTAGGAACGGAATGGTTCAGTAATTTGCCCCAAGTCACAAAACCAGCAAACTGAGGAGCTGGGACATGAGCTCAGAAGGTGTGGCTCCACAGCCCAATGCAGTTTTTTATCTCCTATGTGCAGGCACATTCCCTTTGTCCTGAACAAAACAGCAAACACAGTATGTGTATAACTTGGGTGTTTCTAAAGGTCTATAAGGCAGACGACTGACAGATATCTGATTGGAAGAGTAAAAAGAGAGAGAGAGAAAGCAAGCTAGCTAGCTTTCTACACCTCTGTTTCAAGGAGTCTAGGGATTGAGTACAAATATCCTTGCTATTCTCATGGTTATACATCATTAAGAAACAAGCTTACTTTCCTCAGCCACTTTTCAAAAGCCTGGCTGACAGTATGTTTATTCTCAGATACAATTAGCTCAGCTCCATGGTTAGAGAGCAGTGCAAATGAGGTTACGGTGCCAGTTCGACTCCAGGGCAGGCCTGCAGCTTTGCATAAAGAACAACTCTCTGCATAAGGAGCAGCCTGGGGGAAGCTCCCCAGTCCCACACGGCTGCCTCAGAGAAGCCTGACACCAGTCACAAGGGAGAGCTGTCGTGAAGGGGGGCAAAGGCACAAAACAATTCATCTCTGCACCTGGAAAGTAACTCAAAACCACATGATGGACACCCACTTTCAACACAACAATTAGCCACATCGTTCCATTCACAGAGAAATGACAAGACTGAGATGGGCTGATAAACTGAGTCAACTCGAAGCTGCTCCTCCTTACAGAACATCAGACAGCTTAAATATACTTTATGAAAGACCTTATTAATATTCACATTAGCTTCCAAACAGAAGTTAGAAAAGTTTTGATCCTTGTACTTCAAAGTGCCCTTTCTGTATGAAGAGTGGAATTGTGCCCAGATCACAGGAGAAATGGGCTTATCCAGCCTCCACACCAACCACTCCTGTGGGCCCATTCCCGTTCCAGGAATACCTAAGTGGCACTGTTTCCAAACAGCCAATAGCATCTATTCTTCTTCCAACTCTAACTTTCGAGAGCTTATGCTTCCTCTTCCTAAATCAATCAAAAGGAAACAAAAACTGTGACTAAACACTCAGTATCAATCATCAAATTTACCATAATCACACAGAGGCAGCACAGACACAGTCAAGAGCACAGGCTCTAGAAAAAAAAAAGCAGGCTTGGATTCAAATTATACCTCTAACCTCTTACAAGTCATGTGACCTTGAACAAATTTAACCCCTCCTAGCCTTGGTTTCCTCAGCCAAAAAACACCTACATCTCACAGAGGTAGGGTGTTTTAATAGGATAATACATGCAAAACACCCACAGAAAAGGCTCAGCTAATGGAAGCAGCACCTGCTGCCACTGTCATGTTGGGACACACGAAGGCCACCGAGCTAGAAGGGACAGACAGAAATGCAAACTACTGACCAAGACAGTCACTTTTGGAAAACAGGCTTTTTCAGACACTACAGTCCCTATCTATGCCAGAGGAAAGATTGAAGAAGGGGGGAAAAAAGACTCATCAGGATTATGTGCGTTAAATGTTTCACTTTGTCACCCTCTGGTCAGCTAAAAATGTGCAGCCTATAGGAAGAAATCAAGAATAGCCTATCGAGAGACACAGAAAATAACCTAAAAAGAATTTCAGACAGGTGTGGTGACTGTATTTTCAGAATTGCAAAACCAGGCAATTCCCCCCCCCCCCGCCGAAATGTGAATTTACGTATCAGAAAGTTTTATATAGACTCTTTTCCCTTTTCCAAAACAATTCAGTCCTAAAGCCATTAGGTGGGGCCCAAGTGGGGTGCGGAGGACACCCACGCAGGCAGGTGGGCTGATGCAGGGTGTGGGAGCTTCAGTGGGATGAGGAGAGAGGAAAGCCCAGTAAAGGGAACTGACCTGTTTCGGGTGAAAAGGATGTCCAAACAGGGAGTGGGGATAAAGCAGCATGCTACATACAAGGGATTGATCAACTAAGTAAATATATTAAGAAAAATGGGAGCTAGGTTTCTCACTGCCAGAGAAAGGAGTTACAAGTACAGAAAGGGAGAAAACTAGAATGAACCCTGAGGTGTTAGATTTAAATTACAGGTATGGATGTGAACTCCACAATTTCCCATTTATATACATGTAGAAATATAGATGTCAATGTGCGTGTATGTATACACATACATATATATTCCGTAGCTTTATACATCAAGGCAAGAAGCCTTAACACTCCCAACAGCAATGAGTACCCCCAGCACCTGGATCTTGGCTTCTAAATATGCATTCTCCACTAACAATACTCAGAGTTCTTTGGAGAAATAGCTGATTCCAGGTCTGGGATAAGGAAGGCACAAAGTACCTAGAACATGTTCTTATGCCAGAAAGTAAAAAAGTGATTCTGAACTGAATTCTTTTTGATATAAAAGACATTACTGGGGCAACTGGCAGCACTCTGACAGGGGCTGAAGGATTAGATGACCATAAAGTATCAATGTTAATTTCTTAACTTTGATGGTTGGATGGTCCTTTGCTGGAATATCCTTGCTTGTTCAAAAACATAGTCTAGTATTTGGGGGTGATAGAAAATCATGTCACCAAACGATTCAAGAAGTCGATGTACTATATAATTGCACCTTTTCCGTAAGTTTGTGATTTCAGAACTTTTAAAAAATCATTTTTAAATAGTCTCACACATGTATCCAAATTAGATCACATTTTGTCTTTTTTTTTTTTTAAGATTTTATTTATTTATTTGACAGAGAGAGGCAGCGAGAGAGGGAACACAAGCAGGGGGAGTGGGAGAGGGAGAAGCAGGCTTCCCGCCAAGCAGGGAGCCCGATGCGGGGCTCGATCCCAGGACCCTGGGATCATGACCTGAGCCGAAGGCAGACGCTTAACGACTGAGCCACCCAGGCGCCCCCACATTTTGTCTTATAGACAGTTCTGCTATGATGCTTATTTTGAAAATGCACATTTCTTCCAAGACAACTGATATATTTGACAACAATGAACAAAACTAGAATTTCACATTTGCTTATGTGCAATTTCACCCATAAGGAACACCCAGAAAACTACACCCAGCTGAGCACACACACGTACATACCCCAAACATCTACCAGCTACCTCACTTCACTGAGCAGGTGTGTCCTATACACGTCTGACGTGACATTTGGCACTGTATCAGACAATCCTCCTTCCACCACTATGTAATAACTCACGGTGCTGTCCCGATGCCCACACCCATGAGCAAACTTCTGGTATTTTCAAAGTAAAGTGCCCTATTTATGGTTTTTCCTAACCATTTAATAGGTGTAAACCTGTGCTCTGTTTTCATTAGTTTCCTTTTTCATTAGGTTCCTGTGTTTTTTTAAATGAGTCACTAATAAAGCTCTTAAGCATTATGTACCTAAACTCACTTTTTCCATAAGTTCTATGGCTTTTATTCAACAATTTTGTGGAGCATGGTGATTTTTAGGAATGTTTAAGTCATGTTATAACAGAACTAACTGTATTTAATATAACCACCTTTACAGAGAACAACGTGCATGACATCCATGGTGTCCCTATTCTGTACGTATCAGGTACAGAAAAGAGGTGGAAAAAGAAAATGTGACATTTAGTTGCAACCTAAATTTCCAGCAACTCAGAAGCAAAGGAATATCCTGAATTTTCACTCTGTCTAATGGTTCCAGCTGGGATCTTCCAAAGGACTAGAAAAGCCCAGAAAGCCCAGAGCAAGCCACACAAATTAACTACATCGTTAATTCCTTTAACTACAGATTTAGAGGGCATACGGTGTCACACAGCTACATTTGAAAACACCAGGGAAACGATGACAGCGAGGTGTGCGTTTAATGTGGCCAGGGGAGCCCAACCGACCCTCTCTGTTTTGATCTGCTCTGACTTACCTTTGAGTAACTTCTCCGTCATTCAAAGTTTAGTTACTTCTGACAAACTAGAGAAAAAATACCAGACTGGAGAAAAATAACCACTAAGTACAACAAGATTTCTGAGAAAGCCTTTATTTCTACTTTGCTGAATCCAATCAAAGGAGGAACTAGATCAAATATTACACTTTCACATTAAATTAGCCACACCGGTGTGCGATTTCATGCAATTTTAAATTCTTCCACTTAGGGCGCCTGGGTGGCTCAGTTGGTTGGGCGACTGCCTTCGGCTCAGGTCGTGATCCTGGAGTCCCTGGATCGAGTCCCGCATCGGACTCCCTGCTCGGCAGGGAGCCTGCTTCTCCCTCGGACCCTCCCCCCTCTCATGTGCTCTCTGTCTCTCTCATTCTCTCTGTCTCAAATAAATAAATAAAAATCTTTAAAAAAAAAAAATAAATAAAAAAAAAATAAATTCTTCCACTTAATTTTACTAATAAGCTCTAGAAATGAGATTAAATCAACTTGACACCAAAGGGGCTACAATTTCCTATCAGGTTTTTTGCATATCAGTAAACACAGCAAGTATGTTTTCTTTATAATTTTCTTTCCAGAATTCCCTTGCCAGAAATAATCTTCTAGCAAGCCATTATGTTTAGTTATAGTGAGGGAAACACAGAACTAACCAGGAAAAGATGTTACGGCAGAGAAACTGCAAAAGATTATTTCAGCACAAAACGGCATTGACTAAATTGCTACCACTCTTCTAAAATCAACTCTCTCAGACTAACAATTCCTAAGGTGCAAAATTTTCAAATACCTGAGTGTGTATAAAGATGAGAAGGAAACCAAGAAATGAAAACACTTGTGATGAAAATGTGATTATGAATAAATTATTATAATTTTATCATTGTTGAAGTTGATTTAATAGTTTAACAATATTGTTCAACAGGAGTGGTAACATTTGTGAGTTTCTAATTAAACATGATTCATTCCGGAATGTTTCTGATGACACAAACTTTTTAATCTACTGGTAAGTTTAATCAGATATCACAATGAAAAGAGTCAGTTTTTCACACATACAATCAACCCAAAACTATAGCCTCAATCTATGCAGACTGTTTTACTATTTTAATTATTGAACTATAAAATTAACCGAATAATACTAAAATTAAATCAGTGGTGGTAATGTTTAATTTGTGGATCCTGGGGAATGTTACTAAACACAAACCACAAAACCTATGCCAAAACAAGTCATAAAAGAGGTATTTTTTTCCACTTTCCTTTGCAAGATTTGTATTTGGCTTTGGTCAAAGCTGACATAAATAGCTACAGAAATTAGCAATATATTCTCAGGAAAAAAGGCCATGGAAACCAAAAGAACACAGGTGGTACACACACTGGCAGTAACGGTCTGCTCCCAAGGGCCCCCCAAGGCTTCAGCATCCTTAGCCATAGCACCTGCTCCTCAAGCTCAGCGGAACCTGCCAGGTAATACCACAGCATGGAAAGATTTATCCTTTGCAAACATGCTGACCCTTGTTCTTCTAGCTCTAAATTCTGAGGGTTCAAATGAAGAATGGGGTAATGGAAAAAATTAAATCCTCCAGAAACTTCGCTGCAATCAACTGCTTCAGCCCTGGTCTACTAGACACCCGTTCAGGGGAGCTGGTAACCCTAGCAAGGAAGTTTCCTGATTTCCCCTCCTGTCTCTACTCCAACTGAGCACTGTGATCAAGAGGCTGGGGAAGGAGGAGGGGACAGTGATCTGGTGAATACCTAACTAGTACCAAGACTTGCAAACATGTGATGATCTCTCTCCTTTATCGTTGCAATAATCCTGCATTTATATACTGCGTTTACATATTAAGAAACACACTCATTTAGGTAACCGGATCAGCAAGACATCTGACCAAAAATGAAATCAAAAGCTTTAGGGGCACCTGGGTGGCTCAGTCATTAAGCGTCTGCCTTCAGCTCAGGTCATGATCTCAGCGTCCTGGGAGCGAGCCCTGCATAGGGCTCCCTGCTCAGCGGGAAGCCTGCTTCTCCCTCTCCCACTCCCCCTGCTTGTGTTCCTTCTCTCACTGTGTCTCTCTCTGTCAAATAAATAAAATCTTTAAAAATAAAATAAAATAAGCCTATTCTTATGTTTTGTTTGGTTTTTTGTGGGTTTTTTTTTTTTTGGAAGGGGGAGTCTTTGGGCCCTTTTACCTTCATATTCTTCATAAATACCAAGGTCACGTCAAAAAAATTACCTTTGTTCATGGGGATCCACTATACTATTCACTCTGCTTTTGTATAGGTTTGAAACTTTCTGTAATAAAATTAAAAAATTAAGGAAAAAAATGATCTCAAAACATAAAGCCAACCAAAAAACATAGCTCTTACCTGAGGTTAATTGCCAATGGAGTTCAAATAAATCCAAATCTTCTAATTCACACAAATCTTAAGATTTCTCAATACTTAAAACCAGAATGAAAAAGCCAGACAAACCAAGTCAACGATGAAACAGACAATCAAGCCAACAGCAAAACATTTCACTTCCCCCTCACATACATTCTCTCTCTCTCTCACACACACACACACAGCACAATGGAGAATTCTAGCTGTCCCTTCCAGACGGAGCAACTGATGGGTGTTGGCCTAGCACCAATCAGCTAAAGCTTTTATTGAAAACATAATCTTAGTGATAGAGGCAGGATCATTTCCACCTTGCATCCAGTAGCATGAAGCACAAGAGACTAGTTATTTATGAACAGGCTTACTTTCCATTCCATCCACATGGACTTTCCGATTTCAGAACGTGTTTTATCTTCATCTCTTCCTGGATGAAGTAAAATATAAAACAACTTCTCATGTCCTAGGCAAAAACTCTCTCTCAAAGATTGGCAAGCATACGCACAACATAAAGGTGTAACTTTTATAAATTTGAAAACACCAAAGCCGTTAACCTAAATACTTTTCTAATTAAAAATCAGAAACAATGCTCCTGGCAATATACAAGAATTACTGTAGTTGCCCCATCCTAAATCAGGACTGATTGTTTTCCTACATTTGTCCTTCTTTTCATCTGAATACCAAGTTTAGCTACAAGACAAACCATTAATAAATTTATCTGTGACATCCAATTCCAAAGCATTATCATACACATAGTATGTACAATACCAAAGCACTTAGAAGGGTTAAAATCCTTGTTGAATACAAAACGGGCAAAACCTAAAAACTCCTACTTGTCATCTGCCTGCAAACCAGGCCCCCACATAACCAAACATTTGACTGCACTGGGCATAATTAATCTAAAACTATGCTATGAATCATATTTTCAATTATAATGAACATATTTACAAATCCATTGTGCTTTTATATGATCCTTTTAGTTCCTCACCTTGAAATCTTAATGATTAGCACAGCAACCTTTAACATACCCAAAGGAGCAGGCTGAGCAGGGAACTGGCTAACTGTACTTTTCAGCACCTCAGATCGATTATCCACCTCTACTTCACTTCCCTGACTTAAATAAATATTGACTGAGCACCTACTGTGTGCCAAAACAGTGTTCTAGGCAGGAATACAACAATGATCAAGAAAGGTAAGTCCCACGCATTTAACACTGAATTAGAGGTCTGAGGATGGGCAGGAGTATAGGAGTCAGTAAGGAAAAGGAAAAAGCCTAATCCATCCTGGAGGGATAGGAGAGGAGTGGCATAAAATGAGGCTGGAGAGGGGGGCGCCTGGGTGGCTCAGTTGGTTAAGCGACTGCCTTCGGCTCAGGTCATGGTCCTGGAGTCCCTGGATCGAGTCCCGCATCGGGCTCCCTGCTCGGCGGGGAGCCTGCTTCTGCCTCTGACCCTCCCCCCTCTCATGTGCTCTCTCTCTCTCATTCTCTCTGTCTCAAATAAATAGATAAAATCTTTAAAAAAAAAAAAAATGAGGCTGGAGAGGGAGACAGAAGCCAGATCACGAAAGGCCTTTCAAGCTACAACAAGGAGTCTGAACTCTATCCCAAGAGTAATGAAAGTCACTGAAGGGTCAGAGACAAATTCATCATGTCTGACAAATGCCTCCTGAGCATGTACTCAGTGCCAAACTTGTATTCTAAAACGAATACTCTTCAAGGTAGAAGGGAAGAGGCCTTAGCATGTAAATGCGTGCCTCCTCCATTGGTCCAGGGAGCACTGGTGTTATAAAGAAACTTCAGGTCACTGCTTACCACCATCACCATGACTCCACGCGGGAGATAAACAGCAGACACACTGCTTGTAAATATGACCACCACCAAAAACAGGCACAACCAATGAGCCAACGGGGCAGGAAACTAAATGTGTTTTCAAGAATTTCTTAAAAGCTTTTTTGCTGTCTTAAATACCCACAGTTAAATTATATTCACTATTATTTCTAGCAATTAAGGAATGTTAACACCAACTGAACAGCAGTTGAACTGATTGAACTGACCTTCAATTAAACACACCCAACCAGGAGTATAAAATCACTCAAAACTGAAAACTTCTTACTATGGGAAGCTGTACTCCCTAGCTGAATACTTAAAATGTAACAGAGCTGTGGTGTCTGCTTCATTCATCACTGAACCCCCAACCCAGCACACTGTAAGGGTGTAATACATAGGGATTAAATTAATGAAGTTCACTCTAATAGCCAAAATCAGGCAAATGAAAATCCAAGTTTATATATTTTTTCTTTTATCACAGGCCTCAAAACAAACATTTTCTTTTTTTTTTTTTTTTAAGATTTTATTTATTTATTTGACAGAGAGAGACACAGCGAGAGAGGGAACACAAGCAGGGGGAGGGGGCGAGGGAGAAGCAGGCTCCCCGCAGAGCAGGGAGCCCGATGCGGGACTCGATCCCAGAACCCTGGGATCATGACCTGAGCTGAAGGCAGTCGCTTAACCGACTGAGCCACCCAGGCGCCCAAAACATAAACATTTTCTAAGCACCCACCTGTCTTTAATCACTACCATTATCACTCACATTTAGATCAATACATTGCAATTCAGCTGGTACCCAGGACAAAAAAATACAACTGCTGTATTTTACCTTGAGGTCTAGGAGCTCAGCAGGTTTTACCAATTAGATTTTTCTATACTCCTCATCTTCAGCACTCCGTTCATTTTCTGATAATGTTATTTATGAAGGAAACAGGCGGGAAAAATCCTGTGTGTGCATCGCACACTTCCCAGTCATGCAGGGACAGGTGGCAGGTGGGCTCACCGTTCCTTACCTCCACCTGCCACCCTTTGCCTGTGCCATTGACGGGGAGGCGTGGGGAACCAGAACGCTCTGGTGAATAAGGAATTACCAATTTTCACCGAATCAGAAGACAGAAAACAAACAAAGCCCCACACTTGATACCAAACTGAAAGTCATGCCTCCATGTCTTGACTCTAAATAACAAAATACAAAAGGTGCTGGTTAGGGGCGCCTGGGTGGCTCAGTTGGTTGGGCAACTGCCTTCGGCTCAGGTCATGATTCTGGAGTCCCAGGATCGAGTCCCGCATCGGGCTCCCTGCTCAGCGGGGGGTCTGCTTCTCCCTCTGACCCTTCCCCTCTCATGCTCTCTGTCTCCCATTCACTCTCTCAGATAAATAAATAAAATCTTTAAAAAAAAAAAAAGGTGCTGGTTAATGGAGATCTGGGGTCAAAAAAATGCCAAGTAAAACTTACTTTTCCCTATCTTAAAAGTCATCAGCCCCTTTCATTTCTGTATGGAAAGTAAGGAGTCCAGTGTTTCATTAACTATGTTCACCAATCTATAATATTTTCCAAATTGTTCTTCTATAGCATGTGTTTAATCGGTAGACTGGATTGCCCCCAATACCAAAAATTTGGTGTCTCAACATCTGGCCTTGCCTTACATGGACTTTCTGAGAACTGCAACTAGAAGCAGAAAACACTTAAGTTATATTTCAGTCCTATTAAACAAAATAATTAACAAACAAAAAACATCAAAGAAGATACGGACAGTCCCCCTTCCACCAGAAAGTCCTAGGACCCTTCTAAGACTTAAGATTGTTAAAACAATCCACAGAGCATGTCAAGTGTGACAAAAAGAGTAACCATTTTAATTTTATTTCAGAGAGAGAGGGAGGGCAGGGGGAGACGCAGAGGGTAAGAATCTCAGGCAGACTCCACGCAGAGCCCAACTTGGGGCTCGATCTCACAACCCTGAGATCATGACCTGAGCCGAAAACAAGAGTAGGAGGCTTAACTGACAGAGCCACCCAGGCGTCCCACAGAGTAACCATTTTAAAGACAAAAAGTCAGAAATCAAGCAACCAGCATCAAACTTAAAGAGGTTAAGAGCAAGATAAACCAAAAACCCTTGACTCCTGCTTCCTCACTAATCAGATCAGTAACAGCTTGTGCAGGAAATGCCTTTCGGTAACTTAAAGCATTTAGAAGTGCCAATCAGACCTTCACGGGCAGAGGAAGTAATGGGCACACGGTAGGGAGCACAAGTTAAGTGATACTTAGAGAATAGTACATTTTTAAAAATACAAACAAAAGAAAAAGAGATAACTTGAACCTCATTAAAATTAAAAACTTTTGCATATCAAAGGACACTATCAAGAGAGTGAGAAGACAACCCACAGAATGGGAGGAGATATTTGCAAACCTTACATCTGATAACAGTTTAATATTCAGAAACTACAGAGAGCTTCTCACAACTCACAACAGACAATCCAATTTAAAAAATGGGCAAAGGACCAGAACAAACATTTCTCCAAACAATATACACAAATGGCCAATAAACACATGAAAAGATGCTGATCATTTGTCATTAAGGAAATGCAAAGCAAAACCACAATGAGTCATCATTTCACACCTACTAAGATGCCTATGCTTTAAAAACAAAAACAAAGGGGTGCCTGGGTGGCTCAGTCAGTTAAGTGCCTGCCTTTGGCTCGGGTCATGATCCCAGGGTCCTGGGATCGAGCCCCGCATCGGGCTCCCTGCTCAGCGGGAAGCCTGCTTCTCCCTCTCCCACCCCCCCTTTTTGTGTTCCCTCTCTCGCTGTCTCTGTCAAATAAAGAAAATCTTATTTATAAATAAATATATAAATAACAGAAACAACCCAAAAAATGGATAACAAGTGTTGGCCAGGATATGGGAAATTGGAACCCTCATCCACTGCTGGTAGGAATGTAAAATGGTGTGCAGTCACTGTGGAAAAGTCAGGTAGTTCCTCAAAAAATTAACTAGAATTACCATATTACCCAGCAATTCCAATTCTAAATATATACCCAAAAGAATTAAAAAGAGAGACTCAAACAGATACTCAAAAGTTAAGCTGAAGTTACTCACATACCCAAAAGGTGGAAACAATTCAAGTGCTCAACCACAGATGAATAAACAAAATGTGGTGGCAGACACATGCAATGGAATATTACGCAGCCATAAAAAGAATCAAGTTCTGATACATGCTATCACATGGATGAGCCTTGAAAACACTATGTGATGTGAAATAAGCTAGATACAAAAGAACAATATGATGATTCCACTTATCTGAAGCACCTAGAAAAGGCAAAGTCATATTGACAGAAATTAGATCAGATGGTAACAGGGGCTGAGGAAAGAGGGGAATGAGGAATTATGGCTTAATGGGAACAGAGTTTCTGCTTGGAGAGATGAAATTTTTAGAAACTGGTGATGGTTGCATAACATTGTGAATGTAATTAAAGCCACAGAATTACACATTTAAATTACCAAATACATAGCAAACATCATGTTATATGTATTTACCCGAAAGAAACAGCAAGGAAAACAACACTCCAAAGTAGTGTGGGGCAAAATGAATTCAGAATCACTTCAAAATCAGGATTAACAGAAGAAGCAATCCTTCCCGCAGAGTAAATGCAATCCCAACAATGAAGAGACTGGTTGACCCAGACAATAGTTATCTTCATTCGTTTCATTAAATGTTTAAGTGCGTACAATGTGCTGGGCCCTATCCTAGGTACGAGAAAATCACAATCCAGAAAACCTTCCTATCACTACTCTATCGGTTATGAGGATATGGATAAAGTGAGTTTTTCTTAGTGAGTTTTTCTTAATAAGTTAAAAGATTAAATATTTTTATTTAAAGTATATAGTTTCAAAAAAAATAAATAAAAAATAAAGTATATAGTTTCATAATAAGTACATCAAAAATCCTAAAGCCAGTCTACTACCATCTTTGGTCCATATGATTTAACTTCCTTAAGTTGCCAATTTGTCATTTTCTAAACTGGAATAAAGGATTTTTTTTTTTTAATACACAAACATGACCACAGCACAGCAATTAGGAAAATGCTATTTTCTGACCTTCACAAGACAATGGTCTACCAATCAGAAAATAAAGGGGCACCTGGGTGGCTCAGTCGGTTGGGCATCCGATTTTTGGTTTCAGCTCAGGTCATGATCTCAGGGTCATGGGGTGAAGCCCCTGCCATCAGGCTTGATGCTCAGGAGGGAGTAGGCTTGGGATTTTCTCTCTCTCTCCTTCTGCCCCTCCTCCCACGCACGCTTTCACTCTCTCTCAAATAAATAAAATATTTATACACACACACACACACGCATACATCAAAAGCCTGAGTATAATTTAGGCATGGTGCCTAAATGCAGAACTCCTTAAAATGGGATAATTAGTAGTTTTACAAGGAAAAAAATACTCCTGTCTTCCCATCTTTCCGAGTGCGTGGTTGTTCAACAATGAGAACTGAGCAAAAGGTTTAAATGTCTATTAATCATACTTTTAGGACCACCTGGAGGGTGAAGAAAACAGTTCCCTCTTTATATCTACATGTTTTACATCTCTTTAATAAAAATAATAAACAGTCGTGCTCACTAGCATAGCCTAGATTAAGTTTCAATACACAACACTGAGCTTCCCTACAATCCTCCTCGCCTGTCTGTACCTGACACTCCACAGCATTTTCATCACCATAATTAGGCCACAAATCGCCTCAGAGAACTGTTCATAATTGATGACAGTAACTAAGGCAACTCAGAAACAATGACCAGGTTCCCTTCTAGTTGCTGCAAAGTACCTGGGTATCTGTAACCTGGGAAAGAGGAGAACACCACCTAGAGTCTAATAATTGCTTACTCAAACTACGAAAGGAGGGGGGACAGGGGCACTGGAGAAGAGAGAGTACTTCAAATGATTCAGTGGGGCTCCCGTGCCTGGGAAAACACTGCATTCAGGGGATCAGCAGGAGGCCTGAGTGTTCTTCAGGATAAAGCCACAATATAAAAAAGAATTTACCGGGTCAAAATGTAATACTCATTTTCACTTAACATCCAATTACCTAGAGGACAGAGGATGGGGCAGGAGCTGATGAGTCCAGGGCTCTCTCTCATGCTTAAAAGCCAAAGTGTGAAACTAGGGAAAGGACGGATTTAGCAGATTAAAACTTAAAAGGGGGGCGCCTGGGTGGCTCAGTTGGTTAGGCGACTGCCTTCGGCTCAGGTCATGATCCTGGAGTCCCGGGATCGAGCCCCGCATCGGGCTCCCTGCTCGGCGGGAAGCCTGCTTCTCCCTCCCCCACTCCCCCTGCTTGTGTTCCCTCTCTCGCTGTGTCTCTCTCTGTCAAATAAATAAAATCTTAAAAAAAAAAAAAAATTTTTTTTAAAAAACTTAAAAGGATTTCCCCAAGGACGGGGGGGGGGGAAAAAAAAGAAAGAAAGAAAAGAAAAAAGGGGGGAGAAATGGTCTTAACATCCTGAAGATATTCCCATAAAATTCTTTTTAGTTTTTTCCCTTGACCAAGACAACACAAATTTTTTATCATAGTGATTTCAAACATATAGACTTCAGTGCAAAAATTCTTTTTAGGGCAAGTGTCGGAAAACAACAGACTGCACAGTGTGAACTTCATCACCCCAAAGGGTGAAGCCGGGCCATGTGTTGGTTCACACAAACACTTTGCCACTCCAGTCACGCCACAGAAGCCACGCTCAGGACTGCACCAAAGGGGGGACACCAAGTGAGGGGGAAATCTGTATTTTTAAAAATTGGGGGGCTTTTACTTGTCACAAGTTGTCATTCCTCCTTCCACTTCAAGGTTCAACCCACGCTTGCTTAGACTCATGTAACTTCAGATCTGAAAGGGACCCTAGAATCTGTACTATCATCCAGGTCCTCCGTTCAGATAGGAGAAAAACTGAGGTAACACTTCCTATCTAGTTATTGGTGGTAAAGTCGGACTGGAGCCTGCGGCCTCCCAGCTCCGTGCTGCACCAGCATGAGACCAGATAGGACATCTCCCACTTACAAATAATCATTATAAACATGGAGCTTGGTGTCAAGCTCTGTGTAAGCCCTTTTACACGTATACTCTACTTAATTCTCACAACAACCGTGTAGAAGATAGTATCTTCTACTTGGTAGGTAGGAAAATTGAAAATAATCTGCCCAAGGTACCTGGGGATGCCTCACTCAGTAGAGCAGGTGACTCTTAATCTCAGGGTGGTGAGTTCTAGCCCCACACTGGGTGTAGAGCCTACTTAAAAATAAATATCTTTAAAAAAATCTGCCCATTCAGTGGGTTGATTCAAACCTAGTTCTGGCTGATTTCAAAGCTATTATTCACTCCTACAGTCCTTACCATGGCTCCAGGGTCCTACACGGCCTGAGCCCTCCAGGGTCCTACACGGCCTGAATTCATCTCCTACCACTCTCCCGTCACTGAAAAAATCCAGTCAACCTTCACTCAAACTCATCCTTGCCTCTGGGCTTTTACATGTGCTGGGCGCCGCCCCCCCAACCCCACCCTGCCCCCCACTCCAAAACCTATAAGTGACTCACTCTACAGCTTCAAGGCAAGTATCACCTCTTCAACAAGGCTTTCCCTAACCACTCAATCTAAAACACTCAGTCACTCCTACCACTATCTGAAATTGTCTTCTGTATTGGCTGTGCCCCCATTAGGATAAAAGCACCATAAGGGCAAAACAAAAACCTTTCACTGAAATAAAAGCCACCATGACGGTAGAAACGTTCTGCCTTATTCATTTCTAGAATGCTTGATACCGAGGAGGAGGCACTCAAAAGAACTACTGGCTGAATAAAGGAACGAATGCCTCTTGGGGCGCCTGGGTGGCTCAGTCGTTAAGCGTCTGCCTTTGGCTCAGGTCATGATCCAGGGTCCTGGGATCGAGCCCCGCATCCGGCTCCCTGCTCAGCGGGAAGGCTGCCTCTCCCTCTCCCACTCTCCCTGCTTGTGTTCCCTCTCTCGCTGTCTCTCTCTCTGTCAAATAAATAAAATCTTAAAAAAAAAAAAAAAAGGGAACGAATGCCTCTCTCATTAAGAACGAGTATCATATAATGTAGCAACTTACTACAAACTATCTTCTATTTTTCCCTAGTTGTTTCTTGTGATTAATCTTGTCTTTTCAACCATATTGGGTGTGCCTCAGGGATATCTTATCATTCTCAACTTTGGGAGAGTTAATGACTCAGCATGGGCTTAGACGATCATCTATAAAACGAAAAGCAGCAGTCAGAAGTCTAGAATTCAAGTATCTCCCATAGCTGGTAACATGATAGGTGGACACTCAAATACTAATTATTGACCCATAGATCTCAAATTCATTTTCTCACAACTTTCTACAAAAATACACCTACTGTGCAAAGGCAGGCACACGTTTACTTAGCAGTATTATTAGAAACCTAAAGAATAAGGACTCTTACACTAGTAGTGCAGGCCTGCCTCTCAAGACCTCTCCATTAACCTCTTTTAAGCCACACCCAATCTGTTTGCTTCTGATTATCCTTTATCTTGACCAGTGTTAACCTCATTTTCTCTATTTCTTTGACAGGTCTCAGCAGCATCACATTCCTTATTTCTTGCTTGCTCAAGTTCTGTTTGCTTTATATGGTTGTGTCCAACAGGTCTTCTGTGATCAAAAAAGCTGCAGAATTAGGGAAGTCTATAGCATTTTGGCTTCTACAGCTTTGGAATTTCTACTCTCCTGAAGAGTTCTGAAGAGTCATAGCAACAGAGACCCTTCTTCCTGGTAATTTAATATATGCTGCTCCCACTGGCGTGTCAGGCTGGGGGCGGGGGGGAGGGCGGTGGGCAGGAATGGGGAGAAATGTCAGAATTCGAGCAGACTCAGGCGCCTGGTCATGATCTCAGGGTCCTGGGATCGAGTCCCGCATCGGGTTCCCTGCTCAGTGCAGAGCCTGCTTCTCCCTCTCCCTCTGCCATTCCCTCTGCTTGTGCTCTTCTATCTCTCTGTCAAATAAATAAATAAAATCTTTAAATAAATAAAAAAAAAAAGAATTCGAGCAGACTCATTTACTGGCTACACTACTGATGGCCTGGAACAGTAACTGACACTGCTTCTAGACTGTCCAAGATTAGCGTATTTTCACCGTTAAAGACATTTCGACTCCAAACCCAGACCTTGTTTCCAACACAGCAAAATTCTTCAGGGAAGATGTAAAACATCACCGAAGTCCTGGTCAAAAGTGTGCTGTTTGGTTTTAAAACTTCAACCTGTTCCCTAATTATGGTTTCCTTCTAAGAATGACACGACTCAGAAAATATTTGGGCGAGTGAGTGCTCATGAGCATGTGGGAGGTGAGGATCTTTAATAGGATGACTTTTTTACCTTTTTACAATAAAGTAACACACATTCCACCGCATGTAGATCCTTCTACAAAAGCTCAAGAACTACGTGCACTGAGGCATTTAGAGGGCATTTTCATGGGAGGGGGGAAAAAAAAAGAGGCCGTTCTCATACTAAGCTGGGGAATGTGAAATTTTCCTGTGGTTACTTGAAAAAGTTGCATTCGGGGGGCGCCTGGGTAGCTCAGTTGATTAAGTGCCTGCCTTCGGCTCAGGTCATGGTCCCAGGGTCCTGGGATCGAGCCCCGCATTAGGCTCCCTGCTCAGCGGGGAGCCCGCTTCTCCCTCTCCTCCCCACTTGTGCTCTTTCTAGCTGTCTCTGTCTCTCTCGCTCTCTCTCAAATAAGTAAAATCTTTAAAAAAGAAAAGACAAGAAAAAGTTGCATCTGATTACATAAAACACACCTAAAATCTTAGGTCCGATATTTATACAGAATGAATGAATGATCAACTTTCTGAATGTAAAAACATCTCATTAAGAGTTTGGTTAAGGGGCACCTGGGTGGCTCAGTCGATTAAGCCTCTGCTCTGAGGATCGGAGCCCCATGTCAGGCTCCCTGCTCAGCACAGAGCCTGCTTCTCCCTCTCCCTCTGCCCACCCCCCTCCTTGTGCATGCACACTCTCTCGCTCTATCTCAAATAAATAAAATCTTTAAAAAAAAAAAAAAGTTTGGTTAAGATGCAGCTCTAGTTTTCCAAACAGCTTTGGATTTTTGCCAAGTATAAGATAAGAGAATCAAGTGACTTGCTCAAGGTCATTTGGTCAAATGAGGTGGGATCAGAATTACTGGTTCCTGCCTTCCAAAAGCCAGCCATAACTCAAACTTTTCTTGGAACTAAGCAGACCAAAAGGGAAAAATCGTTCCCCATTTCCTTTTCTCAATAATCAAAGGGCAAAAGAAAAATCAGTTTAAGTGGCAGAACTTCAGTTAATAAAGTTTCATCAATACATAGACTACTACCTCTAACCACGCACAGGCACCTCTCTCAAAATCAGTAACTGTTTTACCAATTTGCAAAGGTCAGTAACCTCTCTACAGTCTTCGCATCTGAGAGCACCCTAAACTTATTAAGATGTTTTCCAATCAGCACTTCGTATGTATATCCATAAACAGTTCACTTATCTTCTAAAAGACCTGGTCAGACTGGAATATGGATGTACTCTAAGCTGTTAGATTCCTTTTTTTTTTTTTTAAGTTAAAGCATCATAAATAAGTTCAAAGTTTTCTTCAGAACTCTGAAAGGAATAGGGATATTTCACCAGGACAGGTAAAACAGTGATTAAGTGAGAATCAGTCAGGCTGTGGCTGGGAGAGAGCAAGAGAGAGGAGGCACGGATGCATCTTCATCAACACATCAGCTTCCTCTTCTATTTCAAATCCACCATCTCCATCACTGTTTCTTTCTTTTTGTTTTTCTCTTTTTTTGAAAGTGGGAGTGGAGCCCAATGCGGGGCTTGAACTCACCACCCTGAGCTCAAGCCCTGAACTGAGATCGAGTCGGACGCTTAACTGACTGAGCCACCCAGGCACTCCCACATCACACTTCTGCCCCATCCTTTTCATTTCTACTTTCAAACTGCTGATATAAGACACTACTTTTGAATTAGTAACAAAAATGTAATGTCCAGTGAAGCCATACTTTGAAATCACTAACTGGATTGGGATAGAGATATTAAAATTAGCTGAGAACACTCTGTATTTGCTACAAACACACCGTAGTCATATTTAGTTAACACTCCTCGCATCCAGTTTTCTAAATCAAATGGCACCATTAGCCCCATTTCGGATGACCCTCAAATCCAGGAAAATTTCCCTTTGCTCTAAGACTATAGGTCACCAATATTAAGAGCTGGCATTAGATCTGAAAAATATTAAGTCAATGGGCAGGCTGACATTGTGGCTGGATTATATCAGATATGAACAACTTGAAAACATTTACAACTAACATGATTTTTCTCTTATCTCAAATTCAATTCAAGCCTACCTATTTCTGAATATAGTTGTAACACACTCTTTGGACTGATTTCTCTTTAGGCCCTTGAGCAAAACACGGTCACAAGGTATACACAGCAATTCAAAAGCAGGACTGGAAAAAATTAAACCCGGAAGGAAATACGTCTAAAACTTCGCATTATGCCAGAAGTCAGGATTGTCATTTTTTGGAAATGAATTAGGTTGAGCTACGATGACGCTGACACTATACAACTGTTTTTGACCTGCAAAAATGGAAATTTCAAATGGTTCAACCTAATATTATTTTCTAAGCTCATTTTATTTATTTTTTTTTTTTAAGATTTTATTTATTTATTCATGAGAGACAGAGAGAGAGAGAGAGAGAGAGAAGCAGAGGGAGAAGCAGGCTTCCCGCTAAGCAGGGAGCCCGATGCGGGACTCGATCCCAGGACCCTGGGATCATGACCCGAGCCGAAGGCAGACGCTCAACCATCTGAGCCACCCAGGCGCCCTCTAAGCTCATTTTAATAATTGTCTCAAATTAAGGTCTTCACAACCCAAGGCACATAAAACCTTGTATTTCTCTAGATTACCTTAACCTTTGGAAAGATCTGCCACCCCACTGTCCAAAGCTGGTCATTTGAAAAATTAAGTCTATTAGCAAGAAAGCCAAGATTAAAAACACACACACAAACACAAAACCACCAAACTGCTGAATGTAACTGTGCTTGCAGGAACCCTAAAGCCATTCCACATCTTTTTTATGGCTCTCCTTTCCCACTAACAGAATTTGAGTCCTAAGTAGATCTGCCCTTTAGAAGACTTCCATTTAAGGAGAAACTAGTGAAAATTTAAGTGCTTTGCATCTTTTTCACTTATCAGTGATACAAGAATCTAAGCACAGTAGATGCCCATCACTTTACACTGGGGTTCCACTGACCTAAAAATCTATCCTTGAGGAAATTCTGCTGGAGAATCTGGCTAGAATTCTAACCTTTCTAATCTAAAAGGTGATCACCATCCCAGAGGGATTATTCTGCCATTTGGATATGGATGATTTATGTACAAACAACAGAAATAACCCCCATCACTTATGGCTCCAAGACTGCATCTAGGTCCAAATCTATCATTTCACACCCATTGTTATTAAGTCTGATATCCAATATGCTAATGACCTCTTTTCTCAATTAGTTCCACTAATTACACACCTGTTCTTGTTCTGCCAAAATTCCTATCTCCTCATCTGATCCATCAGGCCACACACTGTACTCTCCTAGAGGGATGCTTTTTCCTTAGATACTTCATAAACTGTTAGGGCAATCTGATGTTGCCTGTTCTACCTTCCCAGATCTAGTTTATAGTACAAATCATCAATATTCACGATCAAGTGAAATATGCTCTAAAAAAAAAACAGGAGAGAATCTCCTGCTCGATCTGGAAATTTCTCTATTCAGCTAGTTCAGTGTTGACAGGTCAACAGAGAATGGCACTAGTCATTACTACAATCCTAGAGCATTCCCCTAGAGTTAAATCATCAACCCTTTCCTAACATCCAAATGACCCAGACTTTTTAGAGCAGAATTTACTCTCCTTGCCCCAGCTCCAACGGCATCTTCTGGTCATTTTTTCACCCTGAACTGAAGTTTTCTCTAGAGCCCGTGGTGATGCCATGTCAGGCAAATACATTCTTTAAACTTTCCATCTACTCCCTTCTTTCTCAAAAGTTATATATAATAGCTGCTTTAAAAAACAAAACTCCCTATGCATCGTATGTGCTTTAAAAGGGAATTCATCTATTTCCTTAAACCCTATGAGGTTAGGATTAGTACTCCCATTTTACAGAGGAGAAAAGCTGAGGCTTAGTAACTTGCCCAAGGTCATAAAGGGCAGGGATTTGAATCCAAGTCTGACCTCAGTGTCCTCTAACCTTAACCCTCATGCTGTATTTCCTTCCAGTCTCTTTCTTCATGTCCTAAATGTCTGCTCAGTGGTCTTACAAAGTCTATGGGCAGTGTTCAGTTTCCCCAGAGACTGTCTTGCCTTTAAAGGACATGCCTTTGAGAAGAATGAGTACCCATTCCATTTTTTCTCCATGCTCCTCCTTCCCACCTGGCACCATTTCCCCCAAGGCTCTTATCACAAATCCTCCTCTAGGGCCGATTTACATGTCCTCTCGGTCCCTGAGCAGGAACCATAGGATACTGAAGGGCCACCTTCTACCTCAAGACTAGGAGAGGGCAGCAGTGAAAGCGTGGAAAGATCCAGACAGCACCCTCTCCCCAAGTCTTCATTCAAGGAGGAAACTGTGGCCGAGGACCGGAGGAGGGCGGGGGGAGAATTTGGGGAAGGAAAAGAGGTACAGGGGCGGAGGTAACAACAAGGGTGTGCCCTTGGGGGAGGAGGGAGGAGACCGAGATGGGGAGGCGACGTGGGAAACTCAGGGGTTAGACTGAATGGGGGGTGGACCTCCATAAGAGGGGGGTGTCACCCGCTGAGAAACGGGGCCACTAGGAGAAGGAGAATGTGTATGCTGGGGAGGAGGACCTGGAGGTGGATGTAACAGGAAAGTGGAGGGAAGAAAGGGTAGGGAGGGGGAGCAGGAAACGGTGAACTCAACCGGGAGGAAAGGGGAAGGATGGATGCGAACCGGGGAGGCGGGGCGCCTCGAGACCCGAGCCCCTGGGCTCGGCTAGGAGAAGCGGGCGGGCGGAGGGGGTTCGGGGTCCGCGGAATGCCGGGAGCCGGGGCCTCGGGAGACCTCGGGGGAGGAGGAGCGGGAGTTCTCGAGCCGAGCAGCCGGAAGGGGGGCTCGAGGGGGGCAAGGGCGGGAAAAGGGGCGTCCCGGCACGGGGGGGTGGGGATGGAGGTACCGTCGGGTTCGCCAGGGGATGGGGTTAGGAGGGCCGGGGGGTGCGTGGGAGGCTGGCGGGGGATATGGGTTCCCGGGACCATCGGGGTGCAGAGGGCGGGAATGTCCTGGCGTCCCCGAGGGCCGGGCGTGGGGTCTCCCGAGAGTCGAGCCGGGGTCCCCGCAGTCTTCTGAGGGCCAGGCTCGGGGTGGCCTCGGGCCGGGGTCCTCTGAGGGCCTGAGTCCCATCAGGGTGGGGCGGGGGAGGGGTTCCCGGGATCCCCCCCGAGGCCGGAGCGGCACCCCCCCAGGCCCCCAGGCCCCCTTCCTACCTATGCCGGGCGCCACATAGACGAAGTAGAGCAGCGAGGACGAGAGCGAGAAGAAGAAGAGCGCGGCCAGCAACGAGCGGCGCGGCAGCCGCAGCAGCCCCCGGCGGACGCGCATGCTGCAGCCGGGCGGCCGCTGGAGAGTCGGGCCGGGCCTGCTCCCGCCGCTCCCCGTCCGCCGCCTCCTGGGCCGCCGCCGCTGCCTGGGCCTCGGCCACCACCTCCCGGGCCTCTCGGGCCGCCGCTCCCAGCCGCCGCCTCACCGCTCCCAGCCGCCGGCCGCCGCGGGCCGGGCCACATGAAGCGGGCGGGGGCCAGAGCGGCCCGGAGCTAGCGCAGCGACAGAGACGGGGCGGGGCGGACGGCGCGGGAGGCGGGGCGGGGGCGGGTCCAGCGCCGCCGGGCACCGTCGCAAAAGACCGGCGCGCGCGCGCTCTCCGCCTGACCCCCCCCCGCCCCCCGCCCGGTCTGGCTCCCGCGGCGGAGCGGTGGCCCGCAGGGAACGTCGCTAAATGGTGACAGCCCCTCTTCTGGCGCAGCCACCGCCCAGGCTTTCGGGGAGCGTCGCTCAAGTGCCGGCCGGCTCCGCGCAAGGGCGCCCCCAGCCCCGCAGCCAAGGGGCGGTCTGCAATGTCGGACGCGGCTGGTCGCCCACTGCGACAGTGGAGCGGATACTGTAGGCACAGGGGCTCGGCATACACCTTCCCTCATTCATTCATTCATTCATTCATTCATTCATTCAATTCACCATTTATTGAAGGCCAGACATAGACCAAACACTATTCTTGGTGCTAGGGATTCCACAAAGAACAAAACAGACGAAATCTGTCTTCATGAACTTACACTCAAATGGGAGGAGAAAAGGAGACAAATCAATTCATAGTATCGGGTACTGATAAATGATATGAACACAAACAGGAGAATGTATTGGAGGTAGGCTGGTGTGGTCAAGGAAGGCCTCGTTGAAAAGATGAGACGAGATGAGACATAAAAGGGTGAAGAGCAGGCACAAAGACCCTGAGGTTAAAAAGCCTCCTCTGTCTCCTGGTTTTCCAAGGTCAGCATAGATAAAATCTAGTGAGGCAAGGAGAGCGGCAGGAATAAGGTTAGATCTCTAGGCAAGGCAAAGTCCACATCCCACAGAACCATAAGGAGTGTTATGATAACGGTTATCAATGCGATTATGATAACGGTTATCAATGCGAAGACTTGCGTTGAAAGACGCGGGTCTTTACTTATCTCATTAAACTGCCCCAGCAGCCCTAAAATGCGTGCTCTTATTATTCCTATCCTACAAATGAGGAAACTGAGGCTCCTAGACGGAGAAGCAGTTCGCCCAAGCCTTGCAATAAGGGCTCACATCAAAACTGACCTGCCTCCGACGGCCAACCTGTGACTACTAGGTGGTAACTTACCTCAGCATTCCCTCCTGCTCCTAATTCTCATCCTGCAGGCATACTGGTATCCTACTCAATAGGATAGTGTGCGACAGCAACCAAAACAACGCTTTAAGATCAGCTTCAGGCCAAAAGACCTCCAGAGACCCTAGGCAATCACCGCAGACTCCTAGACCTACGGTGAAGCCTAGAAGAACCAGCCCCAGCTTCGAGAAGCTGCCAGCTGAATTGGGGAGGAAAGTGTTCCCTGTGTAGACACATCTCAACCTGGAGAGGCTGTCTTGGCAGAAGCAGTCAGGAGGAGAGATGACTCGGCAGGATTCTTTGGGAACCAACAATAATCCTGCCTTCTATTCCTAAAGTGTTTCCTACTTTATACAGTGTTTAACCCTTCAAGTGAGGGCTCTAGAGCCAGACTATCTAGGTTCCCTGACTCTTACCTCTTCCATTCTTAGCTGAGTGACTTTAGGCAAGGTACTTAACCTATCTGTGCCTCTCAGTAAAATGGGGGATATTATTAGTAATAACTGCATGGGGTTGTTGTGAGGATTTGAGTAATAACAAGCAAAGCCAGGCACACGGTAAATGCACGTAGCTCTCACCTGACCAACACCCTTGGGAAACAGGATGGGGCAGAAGAAACATAAACAACAAAAAAGAAAAGCAGAGAATTTTGACTCAGATTCGGGTTCAAATCTTGGCTTGGTCTCAGCTGGCTGTGTGACCTTAGGCTAAGTCACTTACCCCTCAGATTCTATTCATTGTCTGTAAAATGGACCCAGTGTTGCCCATAGCCGCAGGCAGATGATTTGGAGTAAGTGAGATAGCTGAGCTGAGGCCCTAGACCAGAAATGTCAAACTAGCTGGAATAATATGACCTGCAGCTACTTTTTGTTGGGCGCACACCATGGCGCCTCCCCTACCATGTCTGTAATAAACATTTTCCAAACATACAGAAAAGTTGAAAGAATAGTACAAGGAGCACCTGTGCACTCTCCACCTGGATTCATCGATTGTTACCATTTTTCCAGATTTATCTTTCTATATTCATAAGTCCAGATCCCCCCCCCACACACACCCCTCAAATTATTTATTTATTTATTTATTTATTTTAGAAGATTTTATTTTATTTATTTGACAGAGAGAGACACAGCGAGAGAGGGAACACAAGCAGGGGGAGTGGGAGAGGGAGAAGCAGGCTTCCCACTGAGCAGGGAGCCCGATGCGGGGCTCGATCCCAGGACGCTGGGATCATGACCTGAGCCGAGGGCAGACGCTTAACGACTGAGCCACAAAACCTCAAATTATTTAAAAGTAAGTTGCTGCCTTACTGGTGGTACTTCATGCAGAAATCCTTCAGCAAAAATCCTAAGAAAAATTACATTCTCTTACATTAACCACAATAATATCACACTGTAATATGCTGTAACAGCCAGGGCATTCCTAAATTTCCCCAATTGCTTAAAGGATGTCTTTTATAGCTGTTTTTCTCAACAGTATCAAATCAAGGCTTATACATTACATTTGGAATGATTGCCATAGTATTTATTTACCTACAACCGCGTCTGTACCTTTTTTTCATCATTTCTCCCAACATTTTATTAAAACATTTTTAAACCTATAGGGAGGTTGAGAGAATGATACAGTGAACAGCCGTATACCACCATGCAATGTTTTGTTAACTGAACTAGCGCTGGATCAGTTGGATTTCCACGTGGGGAAAAGGAGGACTCTTCACTCCTACCTTACACTATCCACAAAATCAATTCAAGATGGATTGTAAATCTAAATGTGAACGATCACAAAAAAGCTTTTAGATGAAAGCAAAGAAGAATATCTTCATGTCCTTGGGGTGGGCAGAGATTTATCAGAGGACACAAACACCAAACAGAGGGGAAAATTTTGATAAAATGGGCTGCATTAAGATAAGAATTTCTCGTCATCAAAAGGCACCAGTAAGGAAAATGACAGGCAGCACAGTAAAAAAAAAAAAGAAAGAAAGAAAGAAATAGAAATACATAACTTATAAAGAACTCAGACAGAATTTTTTAAAAACCCACCAACTTACAGAGACAAGACTGACAACCAAAGAAGGAAAGAAAAAAAAAAAAAAAAGACTTGACCAGGCAGTTCATAAAAGAAGGTATCTAAATGGCCAATAAGCGTATGAAAAGATGCTTAAATCTTCTGAAAAATGCAAAGGAAAACCACACCTCGATACCATCTGTGGGCCCTGGTTCTAAGGAAGAGAGGGAGAGCTTGCAGCCAAGGCTTTGAATGGCAGAGTAGTAGGAAAGTGTGAGTCTGCCAAGCAGACGGAGAGGCAGGAGGCAAAGCCAGGAGGCTGAGTGCTCTGGAAGCCAAGGGAAGAGGTGCCTCTGTCCTTGTGAGTAGGCTGACCTGGCTTTGAATGCCTCTTTTGGAATCCAGCGCTCCGTCGTTCCCCATCTGTAAAATGGCACTCTTAGGCCTGATTTCCTCAGTGTATAAGGGGGTGGGGGGTTCTGGAAATATCTCAGGGACTTGTGCACTTCTGACCACGCAAGGAAAAAGAGGGTCTGGCCCCTCTGGAGGACACAAAACGGGCTCCAATTAGGAAGGGGGTGGTGGAGATCCAGCCGACTCAAAACAAATGTCCTCTACAACTGGATTCCCTCACCATCCACCTCCACCCTCGCCTAGGTGGGCAAGGAATTCTGCTGTTCCCCTGTAAAAAGAGACAGAGAAGGCTTCCTACTACCTACTGGACTAGGTACTGATGACCAATCTCTTCTCCTGTCCCATCTGAGATAACGCGGTATTGAAAAAGATGGGGGTTTTATTTAACCTTTTCATCTCATGTTAGGTTTCCAACTAGCTCAGACATGCTTCCATTCATTCATCCTTCATTTACTGTTCAGCCCCTCAGTCAGACAAGCTCACTGCATTCTGATCTCTGCTTAAATGGTACCTCCTCTAAGAGACCTTTCCTCTAAAATATCTTTCTCCCTACCCCGGAACTCTCCCCTTACGTGGCTTGTTGTTGTTGTTGTTTTTTAATCTTCAATAGTACTTTTCATCTCTGACATGATATTATAAATGTATGTGTTTATTTTTTCATTTTCCGTCTCCCATATCAGAGTATGAGCCCCATGATGTCGGGGATTTTGTTTCATTTTCTGCGGCATCCTTGCATCTAGCACAGTGCCTGGCGCCCAGCAGGCGCTCAATAATTGTTAGAGGAATGGCAAAGAAAGAGCAGGTGTGCACTGAGCATGCTGGGCATGGTGGGCACACAGGTGCCTAAGAGGAGGTTCTTGGAGTGCGGTGGTGTCACCAACAGAAGAGTGGGTAACTGTGCTGCAAGGTGACATAGACGGGACTCTCACGCCAGCAGTCAGGGGAGGCGTCTTGTAAGAGTCTAGATGGACTTTGAAGGGGAGCTGAGACAGGCTTGCTCAAGGGGCAGTGAGAGGAGGCCTGCCTGGCTGGAGCAGTCAGTCAGCCCAAGGACAAGGAGAAGAAAAGGGGCAAGGCTGGAGGTAGCTTGACCCTGTGGCTGGGCAGGGGCCCCTGAGTCAAAAAGATCTGGAGACCAACCAGTCCTGCCTCTTCCTTGTTCTCACCCTGTGATCTGGGCAAGTCATTCCACCTCTCTGAGCCTCCATTTCTACATCTGGTTCTTTCTTCCAGGGTTTTCTATGAGGAGGATTTGAGATAGTGTCTATAAAGTGTCTGGCACACAGCAGGTATTCAATCACTGTTGCTGTTCTCATACTTTTTCCTGTGGGCCATATGGAGCCCTTGAAGGTTTTGGAGGAGGGGAGTGACCTAAAGAAAGAGAAGTCCCTGGAGAAATCCCAGAGAGCACAAGTTGGGCCTTATGTGTGCTTGTCAGCACCCAATTAACAGGCTTGCCCAAATCAAACACATAAAGCAAAGGACCCATAGCCTAAAGTAAAAGGTCACAAGTGATACCATGCCCTTCCTACCCTCTCCTACTCTACTGGAGAAGGTTCCAGGAACCCGCCCTGAGGAAGCCATTGCTCAATCCAGGAACACTAATCACGAGTAGTATGATAAGATCATAGAGCAATGACTCTCTCAGTTTGAACTCCCAGAGGCATGAGCAGATAAAGATCGTTGACATGTATGTGACCGCCCTCCAGGTCCAAGGAGCCCTGGCGCCGAGTGCCTCCGGCGCCAGGAATTCCTGTTGACTGAGCTTTGACTGGGGGGCTCACCCTGGTAACCTGCAGCCACGCAGTGGTTTATCAGCCCCTTTCAGAGGCAACTGAAGTTCAGAGCAGAAGTGACAGGTAACCCTACCTGCCAGCAGATTTCAGGGTCAGTGCATCCTTTGCCTCTCCTTTCCCTCTGCCACAATAATCTTCAATGTTCTGCAGAGCGGATGCCCCATCAGCTGAGGTCCAGAGTGAGGAGGAAACTCCCCCAACCCCACCATGATCAAGAAATAAAACTTTGTTTTAAGCCTCAGAGATACAGGGGCTATTTGTTACTATGGCACAATCTGGCTTATCCTAACTGATCATGAATATACTTTTCTGCAACATGCTTTCTTTCGACATTATTTTTATAAAGCTATATTCACAGTGAAGCAGGTAGCTTGACTTTATTCATTTGCACTGCTATATGGCATTTCGCCATATAACTAGGCCACACTTTTTAAGTCTTCTTCCCTGATGATATCTATTCAGGTTGTTTCCTTTTTTGCTATTACTGGTCCAGCAATCCTTAGCTAAAATTCAAACTCCAAAAAAACCTAAGACCTGAAAGCTTTTTCATAATTTATTTGGCAACAAGACCTGACCCGACCTGAACATCTTTAGTGGCAAAACTTGACCTCGATAGACAGAAAGCTGTCTATAATCTTTATCTCACTGTGAATATTCACATGTTCCACTGAGGAAATACGTAGATTTTTGTTTACAGAGCGACCCATCCTTCTCAAGGGGTGTTATATAAATATTCAGTGTATGTACAGTATAACCTTTCAAAATTTTGTGATTTTCACAATTTTAAAACACATCTGACCCCAAGGGACTTGGATAAGGGACGGTGGCCTAATACAAACACTGCGGCAAGGAGCATCTGTGGCAGAGTGTATTCTCCAAAGATGGTCTCAGCAATATTTCCCATCCCCGTGCTCTTCTAGAACTTCCTTTAATTCCCCTTTCTTTGAATCTGGGTGGGATTGTGAATCACATATAAGCCGATAAAAAGACGTGGAAGTGACACCACACAGCTTTGGACTTGCTGGTTGGGACACACACCTTTGGAACGTTTAGCTATGAGGAAGCCACATGGAGTGGCCATAGATAGATGCTCCAGTCAACGGTCCCAGTGAAGATCCCAGCCAACAATCAGCGTCAATCACCAGACATGAGAGAGAACATATTCCAGCCCCTAGCTGTGAAGTCACCCTAGACCTTCTAGTCTTCCCAGCTGAAGCCCCAGACATGCTGTCCCCACTGTGCCCTTTCCACATCCATAAGCATAATAAAATAGTTACTGTTTCCACACCAAGCTTGGAGTGGTTTGTTATACAGAGATATTAACTGTAACAGCACCCTTCTATACATATCCTATGCATATGAACAAGAGTTTCTCCAGAGCACATACATACGAGAGTGGATTTGCTGAGCAATAGGGTTTGCACATCTTCTGATTAACTATTTCCAAATTGGTTTTCAAAATGGGTGTACCCATTTACACTCCTGCAGCAGTGAATGAGGGTTCCTGTGACTTCCTGCCTCACCCACAGTTGCTCTGATCTGACGTTGCCAAGGCTCTGACCTTCTGCCGTGAAACTCCTCTGTAGAGAGAAAGATATGAGGAACTGGTATAAAAGAGCCAGCAAGTCTTCCAAGAGCATTGACTCTATAGAGGGCTATGTCTTTGCAGTCAAAGACTGACTTACATCCCTTTTAAAAATTCTGCCACTGTCCTTTCTATCCTGGATAGGAAGGCCTAAGGCATAAGGGCTGCTCCTGGGAAGTATTAGCTGATAGAACTAATTTTCTTTTTTGCTTTTTTGTTTTGTTTTGCTTTTAAGTAGGCTCCATGCTGGAGCCCCAATGAGGAGCTTAAACTTATGACCCTGAGATCAAGACCTGAGCCAAGATGAAGAGTCAGACATTCAACCAACTGAGCCACCCAGGCGCCCTGAGAAGTAATTTTCTCATTCAACAAATATTTATCAAGTACCAAACTATGTGCCTGGCATTTTTATAAATGCTAACAGAAATGATGAGGAGGAGGAGGAGGAGGAGGATGTCTAGGTACCAGGCATTTGTTGAACTTTTTAAGCCACTTAACATTCATTCACCTTCCACAACAACTCCAATTTCCTTCTTTTGCTTTCATTCTATGTGGTTCTCCAGGGTTGCTGACTCCACTTCCACCTTCAGACTTGTTATGTGAGCCAGCCTGGTCAGTCAGAACATTGTATTCCTCTGGTAATAGTGATTGGTTTGGGGTTGGACAGACTGGTCAGATCCAATGAGACTCAACTCCCAGATATGTAAATGTGTGCATTTGGAGAAACCAACTTTCTCTTTCATGCTAAACATAAATATGAAGTGTTGTGAGGTTGGAGCAATGGCAGCTATTTTATCAACATGTGGAACCCGGGAATGAAGCTGGCATATGGAAAGAGACTGATGCAAGCAACGAGAAATTGAGTCCTGATGACATAATTTGAATCCTGAATCCAGTTAGCCCTGGCGGCCATTATTTTACCCCCCAGTTTTGTACGTGCTGAGGTTTTTGTTTTGTTTTGTTTTGGAGAGAGAACAAGTGAGCAGGGGGGAGGGGTAATGGGGAGGGAGAGAATCTTAAGCAGGCTCCACACCCAGTGCATGACCCTGAGATCATGACCTGAGCTGAAATCAAGAGCCGGATGCTTAACTGACTGAGCACCTGGCGCCCCTGTTTTGTTTTGTTTTGAAGTATAACATAAATACAGAAATATACACATATCGCAAGTGTATAGCTCTCCTATGTAGAGTAACTATAGACACCTCTATTAGAGCACTAGTCACACTGTTTTACATGTACATATGTACACAAGGACGTTATGTTCGAGTGTATGTACATATTTAAAGAAGCACTTAAATCGTACTTAGTGTCAGGCACTGTTCTAAAAACCTTGTACATAGTAACTTACTTAATCCTTACAAAAACATCTCGAGGTAGGCACTATCATTGTCCTCATTTGCAAATGAGGAAACTGAAATCTAGAAAGATTAAGGAACTTGCCCGAAGTCACACAGCTGGTTTCTTATAAATTATATGACAGTTCTGGCTAGATTACACATTTCTTTGAGGGCAAGTGCTGTCTTTTTCTACCTTTGCCCCCCAGTGCCTAAATCCGGGCCTGGCACAATGTAGATCTTTGAATGAATGAGTGAATGAATGAATGAATGAATGGAACTTTATGAATTCAACTGAGTCTGCTGTGAGAAAAATTTTAAATACCCCAAAATCCAAATATTAAAAAAAAAATGTCAGGATGTTTCTTCTCCCCATAAAGCACAGAAAAGCAAACTTCTTTTGTAAAGGGCCAGATGTTTTTGGTTTTGAAGGCTCTGTCACAACCACTTAATTCTGCTATTGTACAACAGCAAATGTGGCTGTATTCCAATTAAAGTTTATTTTCAAAGACAGGTAGTGGGCCAGATTTGGCCCCTGGCTTGTAGTTTGCTAACCCCTGCACTAGAGAATGAGTCTTTATTTTATCAAAGTATTTACTACAGATTATTGCAGTTAGTAAAATCAATCAGTACTTTAATTTCTGCTTTGTTTCAAAGATTATTTATTTATTTATTTATTTGAGAGAGAGACAGAGAACATATGGCAGGGGAGGGGCAGAGGAAGAAGCAGACTCCCTGATGAGCAGGGAGCCGGATGTGGGGCTATATCCCAGACCCTGAGATCATGACCCGAGCCAAAGGCAACTGTGTAACTGACTGAGTCACCCAGGCGCCCCTGTTTTAAAAAATTATTCTTTTTTTTTTTAAAGATTTATTTATTTATTTATTTATTTGAGAGAGAGAGAATGAGAGACAGAGAGCATGAGAGGGAGGAGGGTCAGAGGGAGAAGCAGACTCCCTGCCGAGCAGGGAGCCCGATGCGGGACTCGATCCCGGGACTCCAGGATCATGACCTGAGCCGAAGGCAGTCGCTTAACCAACTGAGCCACCCAGGCGCCCTAAAAAATTATTCTTAAGCCACTACCCTTTAGTTGATCTCATGTACTTCCTTCACTGTATTAAGCTTAGAGAACATAATTTTCGTCATGTCACTTTACTAATCAAAAACTTTGGCAGCTCCCTGTAGCTTATAGGACAAAACCTAATCTTCATTTGACCTTTAAGACACTTCATGATCTGATTCTGACCCTTTGTATCTCTTCTTTCCAACGTGTAAGTGGGGATGTAAACATCTCAAGTTGTATAGCGAGGAGTATGCTTAGTAACATTCTATGATTCTCTACTGTAGCGTGTTCCGTCAACATTCCATGATTCTACACAGAGGAAGGGGGTTCAGCTAACATTCCTTATGTCTATACAGATAAAGAAGCTCTACAGACATTCCATGATGATAAGCAAAGAGGCTCTGCAAACACTCGATTTTGTAGAGGCAGGTGTTCTGTAAATCATATAAGATTCAAGCCACAAGAAGAGGCTCTGCAAACATTCCATGATTCTGTATATACATGAGGGTGTTCCTCAAAAACAGTTCATAATTCTATATACAGGAAAGAAAAGTTATTCAAACACCCTAAAATTCCAGATACAGGGAGTGCTCTATAAACATTTTAGGATTTTATACCTAAGAGGAGACTACAAATATTATGTAATTCCGTAGATAGAATAAGGCTATGTAGATCTTCCTCGATTTCCCGATGTGCTTTGCAAACAGTTGGTGATTCTGGAGAGGGATCTGCAAACAATTAATGATTCTACATGGAGGAGAGTGTTTATTCCCCTGATTCCACCTAGAACAGGGTGCTCTATAAATATTCCATGGTCCTAAACATAGGGAACTATATGAGGTTAGTGCTGCTACAGATAGGAGGGCATTCTGTAAATATTTCTTGATTTCACACAGAGGAGGGGGTCGTGCATGCCCACCATGATTGTGTACAAGATGGTATTCTGCAAATAGCTCATGATTTGATATGTAGGAGAGGGTTCAGAACACATTCCAAGATCTTACATAGATGAAAGGGGTCCAGCAAATACTCCTTGATTCGACCAAGAGGACAAAGAATCTCTGCAAATATCCTCCAGGGTTACATATAAAATGATATGGAAGCAGTTCATGATTTAATACACAGGAGGGTGCTTGGCAAAAGCTTGAGGATTTTGTGGGCTGTAGTGGGCTTGGCAAATCTGGTCTTATGAAGGAAAGCTAGGGGTTGGGCAGTTTTACCAATGGACACCAGAGGCCAGAGGCTCCAAATATTTCAAGTGCACATAAAAATGTTTTAGACCTAAAAACAATATTGACCCCAGAATATAAAATAGAAGCTGCAGGGGCGCCTGGGTGGCTCAGTCGGTTAAGCGTCTGCCTTCAGTTCAAGTCATGATCCCAGGGTCCTGGGATCGAGCCCGCATCAGGCTCCCTGCTCAGCAGGAGGCCTGCTTCTCCCTCTCCCACTCGCCCTGCTTGTGTTCCCTCTCTCACTGTGTCTCTCTCTGTCAAATAAATAAATAAAATCTTTTTTAAAAAAAAGGAATCTGCAAAAATTGAAATTAATCTTCTTAATTAAAATGTCTACAAAATATAATATTAAGGCAACTAGTCAACTGCTTCTGAATTCACATGATTACATCTAATTGTATCTAGTGGGTCATGGGGGTACATTTTGTTATGCTTAATAGGATATGGATGGGCCTTAAAAAGTCATGCCAGAAGCCCAGGAAGATCCTAAAGTGGCCCCAGATGGGAAAGGTGCTGGAAAGTTCCTGTGGGAAGGTCAGAGGACTCCTATCTCCAAGCCACCTGCTGCCCCTGTCCAGCCTAGCTCCTGATCAGAACACTGACATTCCAAAGCTGGGAAACTCCCAAGAGATGGACTGGGCTCCAAATATCACCACTGATTAGGGGAAAGGAATCCCATGACAGCAGCAGGGAAAGCCAATTAGCCAAGGGCATTACATTGTGGCAGGTGTCTGGCAGAATCAGATATTGTCATGATCTCAGGAAGGAAAAACAGCTGTTTCTGTTTCTCCGCCTTCCTCCCCCTACACATCCTCTGAGTCTCAAGGGAGGGCTTTGAACTAGCAGCAGTACTTGAAGCAGAGTAATGGGGGCCAGAGCAAGGAGCTACGACCATAGCTAAGCCCCAGGGTCACAGGCAGGAAAGAGGAGTGTTGATCAAAGACAGTGAGGGAAATTCTGAGTCTAGGGTCTTAACATCCCAGAGCCCGGCCATAATCAATCAACCCACATGACAGCAAATATAAGATTGCCCTGAGCTAGAGGCCACAGGATGGGCAGAGGTTATAGCTCTGTTTCTCAGTTTTCTTAACCCATACCCCATTTCAATAAACATAAAAGCATCTCAGTCTCCTTTGGCACCATCTTAGATTATAAAAAATTTTTTTTCTTCAAAAACTCTAAAATGATGAAAGAAACACATAGAAGAATATCTTTATGACTTTGGAGAGAAAGGGATTTCCTAAACCAGGCACAAAAAGCACCAACTATAAAGGAAAAGATTAATATATAGGAGTAATTAAGACACAAAGAAATGGGAAAACGTTCCATGCTCATGGATTGGAAGAACAAATATTGTGAAGATGTCAATGCTACCTAGAGCAATCTACACATTCAATGCAATCCCCATCAAAATACCATCCACTTTTTTCAAAGAAATGGAACAAATAATCCTAAAATTTGTATGGAACCAGAAAAGACCCCGCATAGCCAGAGGAATGTTGAAAAAGAAAAGCAAAGCTGGCGGCATCACAATTCCGGACTTCCAGCTCTATTACAAAGCTGTCATCATCAAGACAGTATGGTACTGGCACAAAAACAGGCACATAGATCAATGGAACAGAATAGAGAGCCCAGAAATGGACCCTCAACTCTATGGTCAACTCATCTTTGACAAAGCAGGAAAGAATGTCCAATGGAACAAAGACAGTCTCTTCAACAAATGGTGTTGGGAAAATTGGATAGCCGCATGCAGAAGAATGAAACTGGACCATTTCCTTACACCACACACAAAAATAGACTCCAAATGGTTGAAAGACCTCAATGTGAGACAGGAGTCCATCAAAATCCTAAAGGAGAACACAGGCAGCAACCTCTTCGACCTCAGCCGCAGCAACTTCTTCCTAGAAACATCACCAAAGGCAAGGGAAGCAAGGGCAAAAATGAACTATTGGGACTTCATCAAGATAAAAAGCTTTTGCAAAGCAAAGGAAACAGTCAACAAAACCAAAAGACAACTGACAGAATGGGAAAAGATATTTGCAAATGACATATCAGATAAAGGGCTAGTATCCAAAATCTATAAAGAATTCATCAAACTCAACACCCAAAGAACAAAGAATCCAATCAAGAAATGGGCAGAAGACATGAACAGATATTTTTCCAAAGAAGACACCCAAATGGCCAACAGACACATGAAAAAGTGCTCTAAAACCATAAAACTACAAAAAAAAAGAAAAGAAAAGAAAAGAAAAAGTGCTCAATATCGCTCGGCATCAGGGAAATCCAAATCAAAACCTCAATGAGATACCACCTCACACCAGTCAGAATGGCTAAAATTAACAAGTCAGGAAACGACAGATGTTGGCGGGGATGTGGAGAAAGGGGAACCCTCCTACACTGTTGGTGGGAATGCAAGCTGATGCAACCACTCTGGAAAACAGTATGGAGGTTCCTCAAAAAGTTGAAAATAGAGCTACCATACGATCCAGCAATTGCACTACTGGGTATTTACCCCAAAGATACAAAAGTAGGGATCCGAAAGGGTATGTGCACCCTGATGTTTATAGTAGCAATGTCCACAATAACCAAACTGTGGAAAGAGCCAAGATGTCCATCAACAGATGAATGGATAAAGAAGATGTGGTATATATATACCATGGAATATTATGCAGCCATCAAAAGGAATGAGATCTTGCCATTTGCAACGACGTGGATGGAACTGGGGGGTATTATGCTGAGCGAACTAAGTCAAACAGAGAAAGACATGTATCATATGACCTCACTGATATGAGGAATTCTTGATCTCAGGAAACAAACTGAGGGTTGCTGGAGTGGAGGGTGGGGGGGGAGGGATGGGGTGACTGGGTGATGGACACTGGGGAGGGTATGTGCTCTGGTAAGCGCTGTGAATTGTGCAAGACTGTTGAATCTCAGATCTGTACCTCTGAAACAAATAATGCAATATATGTTAAGAAAGAAAAAAAAAAAGAAGAAGAAGAAGCATGTAGCAGGAGGGGAAGAATGAAGGGGGGGAAATCGGAGGGGTAGACGAACCATGAGAGACGATGGACTCTGAAAAACAAACTGAGGGTTCTAGAGGGGAGGGGGGTGGGAGGATGGGTTAGCCTGGTGATGGGTATTGAGGAGGGCACGTTCTGCATGGAGCACTGGGTGTTATGCACAAACAATGAATCATGGAACACTACATCTAAAACTAATGATGTAATGTATGGGGATTAACATAACAATAAAAAATTTTTTTAAATTAGAATAAAATTTCAAATGTAAAAAAAAAATATATATATATATATATATAGGAATAATTCAAAATTGAATATTTCCTGTATGGCAAAAGACCTCACAAAGGGGAAAAACAAGTGACAAGCTGGGAGAAGATACTCGCAACCAATGTAACAAAGGAATTAAATCCAGAATTTATAAAGAACTCATATAGATTAATAAGAAAGAAAAAACAATCATCCCAATGAAAAAGGATGTACGGATTTGAAAAGCATTTCTGTGAGAATGGGAAACATGAAAAGATGTTCCATCTCCAGATTAATCAGGGAAATGCAAATTAAAACCAGAATCAGATACTACTTTACATCCAGAGATTGACAGAAATTCTACTTCTACGTATGTGCTCCAAAGAAATTCTGGCAAGTGAGCATAAGGAGATACATACAGGGTGTTCATTGCAGCATTGAGTCTAAATGTGAACATTTGCAGGCAAACTAAGTTCTGTTATTAGAGGAACAGGCTAATAAAATATGGTTTTACTAGTCACATGACAGCATACTATGCAGCAGCTATAATGAATGAACTAAAGCTTCTCTATGTATCAATGTGAGAAAACAGCAAGCTACAGAATGAGACACAAAGTAGGATAACATTTGGTTGAATTGTAAAACATATAAACAATGGAACTATAAATATGACAAGAAAATATGAAAGAAGTCTTTCTATCTATGATTAAAAGTCCAGAAGCCATAAGGGTGCCTGAGTGGCTGGGTTGGTTAGGCATCCGACTCTTGATTTCTGCTCAGGTCATGATCTCAGAGTGGTGGGATGGAGCCCGGCATCCGGCTCTGTGCTCAGTGGGGAGTCTACTTGAGATTCTCTCTCTCCCTCTGCCCCTCCCCATGCACTCTCTCTCTCTCAAATAAAGTAAATAAAATCTCTTTTAAAAAATCCAGATGCCATAAAAGAAAAGATTAATAAATTTGACTACATTTAAAAAAAACCTTTATGGCAAAAACAGAGTAATAGAAAAAAACCACTATATACAAAGTCAAAACACACATGACAAATCACGGAAATATTCTTGCACCTCATACCACAAAGAGCTACTCTCCCTCATATAAGAAGAGCTCTTAGATAAGAAAAATGGACAACAGCCCAATAGAAATAAAAGGACAAAGGACACAAACAGACAGTTCATAAAGAAGGAAACTCAGATGGCTGTTAAACAGATGGAAAAACTGCTCCTCGGCTCTCATTCTAAGAAATGCAAATACAAACCACCCTGCTCCGTCTCGCACACTGGCAACGTTCTGGAAGCCTGATAAGAGTTTGAGGCCAGAGGGCACCTTCAGAAGTCCCAGTGGGTTATAAATTGGCCCAACCTCTCTGAAGGGCAATTCGGCAAAATCTATCAAAATAACACATACATAGACCTTTTTGATCCAGCAATCCCATTTCCGGGAATTTGTCCTGCATGAGTGAGATGACATTTGTATGCAATCGTTTATGGAAAGTATGGGTTGTAATAGCAAAAAAAAAAAAAAAAAGGAAAACAACCCCATTGTCCATTATGGGGAGACTGGTAGCATAAGTTGTGATCCATCAAATCACAGAATACTATGCAGATTTGGAAAAAGAATGATAGTGTTCTCTACAGATTGGTACGGAGAAGTCTTGGATATACACTAAGTGCTGTGTGGAAAAGCAAGCGTGATAGTATCCACCTTGTATAAAAACAGTAGGAAAACAAAAATGTATGTTTGTATTTGCTTATGTATGCCAAAAGAAACTCCAAATGAACACATAAGAAATTAAAACAGTAGTTAACTCTTACAGGGGGCAAGAAACCTATAAATCATTGCCCATTTAGGGATTAAATGTAAAAACAATGAAAACACACATTACACACACACATAAATCAGTTTGTGTTTCTTCTCTGCTTAAAAGGCTCCCATAGGGGCCCCTGGGTGGCTTAGTCAGTTAAGCGTCTGCCTTCAGCTCAGGTCATGATCCCAGGGTCCTGGGATCGAGCCCCACCGTCAGGCTCCCTGCTCAACAGAGAGTCTGCTTCTCCCTCTCCCTCTTCTGTTCTCCCTGCTTGTGCACTCTCTCTGTGTGTCGAATAAATAAATTTTAAAAATCTAAAAAAAATTTTTTTAAAGGCTCCCAGAGCTGCCCCCTGAAATCACAATAAAACCCAACACTTGACTGAAACCTAGAGTCCCTGTGTGATCAGGTACCAGCCTTCCCCTCCAACCCCATCTTGTCACACTCTGCCCACCTTTCTTCACCTCCTTCTACCTAGATGCTCACACAGTTGTGTGTGTCACAAAAAACCAAAAGGTATAAAAAGGTATCCAAGGGACGCCTGGGTGGCTCAGTCGGTTAAGCGTCTGCCTTCGGCTCAGGTCATGATCCCAGGGTCCTGGGATGGAGTCCCACATCGGGCTCCCTGTTCCACGGGGAGCCTGCTTCTCCCTCTGCCTCTGTCTCTCTCTCTCCTGAATAAATAAATAAAATCTTAAAAAAAAAGAAAAGGTATCCAAAAATTGGAACCCTTGCACACAGCTGGTGGCCATGTAAAATGGCGCAGCTACTTTGGAAAGGAGCGTTGGCAGTTCCTCTGATGGTTAAACATTAAGTTATCAAATGACCCAGAAATTTCACTTGTACATATATGCCCAAAAGAATTGGAAATATCTGTCCACACAAAAACTTGTACACAGATGTTCATAGCAACATCAGTCATAATGACCCCAGAGTGGAAACCTTAAGTGCAGATTACTAAGTGAAAGAAGCCAATCTGAAAAGGCCCGTATACTATATGATTCCAATTATATGACATTCCAGAAAAGACAAAACTATGGAGACAATATAAAGATCAGTGGTTGCCAGGGACAAGGAGTGGGGGAGATGAAGAGGCAGAGCACAGACGATTTTTAGGGCGGAGAAATTACTCTGTATGTTAATGAGGGATATATGCTGTTATACTTTTGTCCAAACCCATAGAATATACAACACCAAGAGTGAATGTACAACTCTAAGGTAAACTGGGGACTCTGGGTGACTATGATGTGTCAGGATAGACTCATCCTTGTAAAAACATGTGCCATTCTAGTAAGCAATGTTGAAGATGGCAGAGGCTATGCATGAGAGGGGGCAGGAAGTATACTGGAAGTCTCTGTACCTCCCTTTCAGTTTTGTTGTAAACCTAAAACTGCTCTTAAACAACAAGATCTTGGGGGTGCCTGGGTGGCTCAGTCGTTAAGTGTCTGCCTTCGGCTCAGGTCATGATCCCACGGTCCTGGGATCGAGCCCCGCATTGGGCTCCCTGCTCTGTGGAAAGCCTGCTTCTCCCTCTCCCACTCCCCTTGCTTGTGTTCCCTCTCTCACTGTGTCTCTCTCTATCAAATAAATAAATAAATAAAAATTTAAAAACAAACAAACAAACGAACAAGCAAGAACTTGGGGCACCTGGCTGGCTCAGTCAGTGGAGCATATAACTCTTGATCTTAGGGTTGTGAGCTCAAGCCCCACATTGGTGTAGAGATTACATAAAAATAAAATCTTTAAAAAAGATCTTAAGAGCACACACACACACACACACACATACCCCAAGACAGAAAAAGACATAATTAAAAAAAAATTGAGTGAGTTAGTGATGGAAATGAAACTGAAGGTCACTGTAGCCAAACACGGCAAGCCAAGACTAGCAAAGTGCCCCCGGAAAGACTGAATGGGCTAGGGAAAAGCAAATCTAAATATGTCCTTCCTTTGCTCAAAACTTCCATAACTCCCCATGGCCCTCAAGAGAAAATCCAAATGCCCTGTGTTTGCCAGGCTCTGCATGAGCTGGATTCTATCTTCCTCTCAGTTTCTTTTCAAGAACATGGATCTCACTGGTGGTTTGCTTTTATGTTGCTTGAATGAACCATTCCCTTTCTCTCTCTCATTGACTCTCTCTTTCCCCCCTCTCTCCCTTTCTCTCTCTATCTCCCCACTCCCCTCACATACACACACACGGTTTCCCTGAAACCCTCCCCTGCCCTTCCCACTCTCTTAGGCTCACACACACCTATACACCTGCCAAGTTCAGCTCAGACTTGACCTCCACCAGGAAGCTTCCTTGATAGAGGTTACAGCTCACACAAGAGCCCAGGGGAGGGACCACGGTGGTGAGTTGGGGCAGCAGGGAGGAGTGGAATGAGGGGGGAGCTGGAGGAAGGAGATCAGAGGTAATGCGGGGGGGGGTGTGCCATCACAGAAAGCCTTATCAATCATAGTAAGGCTTTTACTCCAAGTGAGGTGGGAGCCATAAGCGTTTTGAGCAGAGGGACATAGTCTGACTTAGGATTCCTTTGTGTTCTAGAGGGTGGCTGGTGAGAGCAGAAGCAAGAAGACCCAACACCCTCAATCAGAATTAATGCCCACTTGGTCTGTGCACCCAGAACCCATGCGTGAACTGCTTTAAACAAGCAAAAGCCTTTATTTCTTTTGTTTTATATTCTAGTTATCTATAAGCAGGTGCAAAGCACAGTGGTTAAGACCAAGGGCTCCAGAGGCTGGCCCCTGGGTTGAAGCCCAGCCTCTCCACCTAATAATCCAGTGTTATTTAGTTTGTTGGAACCTCAGGGTTTGTTTTTTTTTCCTTATAAAATGGGGTTGATAAATTGTACTGACCTCCACAAAATTGTGAGGATTAAATGAGTTAATCTATATGAAGAATACCAAGAGCATGGTCAGTGCTCAGTAAATATTAGCTGTTACTACAAAGTGTCTGTCTACAGGACTCTAACAAGAACTTCTCAGGAATTCTGTGTTGATTTAATCTCGGTGCCCATAGGCAACCCTCAGGAGAGATTGGTAGAGATTCAAGCCTCTGCTGACTGCAGGTGTCCCCCACCCCCCACCCTGTCCGGGGTTTGTTGTAATCCTTTTTTTTTTTTTTTTTTAAAGATTTTACTTATTTATTTATTTAGAAAGAGCAGGCAAGCAGGGGGAGTGACAGAGGGAGAGGGAGAGAGATAATCTTAAGCAGACTCCCCACTGAGTGCAGAGCCCTAGGTGGGGCTCAATCTCGCGATCCTGAGATCATGACCGGAACCAAAGTCAAGTGTTGAACGCTTAACCGGCTGAGCCACTCAGGCGCCCCAGTTTGTTGGGATTCTTGCAACAGGTTCCTACAGAGTCTTTACCTGTTAACACTTCCAAATAGCTCCCTCCAGTGATCTATGGGCTTCCTGGACAGGTGGACATATGGGTGGAGACATTCAATTACAGGATGGAGGGCTGGCAGGGCCTCAGAGCCCTTGTCGAATGTGCATCAAGGGAAAGAAATGGAGCACTGGAATGGTCAAGCCGCCAGGCACGGAGTGCATGAGTTAGGAACAGAACCGGAGCGGGAACCCAGGTTTCTCCTCTTCAGGGCTGAGGTACTTTTGTTTCCTTTTATAAATGTTTAATTACACAAGTAAGGCAGTCTCCTCCTTTTTTAAAAAAATGTAGGTAAGTGTAAAAAATGTCTTTGATGATCACCCTGGGCCATCTGCTAGCATTCTTTTTTTTTTTTTTAAAGATTTTATTTATTTAACAGAGAGAGAGACACAGTGAGAGAGGGAACACAAGCAGGGGGAGTGGGAGAGGGAGAAGCAGGCTTCCCGCCGAGCAGGGAGCCCAATGCGGGGCTCGATCCCAGGACCCTGGGATCATGACCTGAGCCGAAGGCAGACGCTTAACTACTGAGCCACCCAGGCGCCCCTTCATCTGCTAACATTCTTTATCCACACCCTCTGTTCTGTTTTTCACCAAAGCACCCATTTCCACTAAACATACCACCCACTGGAACAAAAAGTCCAAGAGGGCAGAGAACTGGGTCTGTTGTGTTCACAGCCGAGGTCCCAGTTTGAGGATAGTGCCTGGCACAGAGCAAGGGTTCAATAAACACCTGTGAAAAGAATAAATGATATTCTGCCATCCTTCTTCCCTCCATGCCAAAGGAATTGCTATTATCAATTTGGCTTTTTTTTGTCTATTCCAAGTTACTTATTTTATGCAGCAGTTTTCCCTCAATTTGGCTTTTTTTTTTTTTAACCATCCAGACCAGCACCATCCAATAGGATGTACTATAATGAAGGAGATAGTCTATATTTGCACCATCTAATACGCTAGCCGCTAGCCACTGGTCACGTGTGGCTACTGAGCGCTTGAAGTGTGGCTGATACCACCAAAGAGCTGAATTTTAAGTTTTATTTAATTTTAATGAATTTACATTTAAATGTAAATAGCTACATATGGATGGTGACAACTGTAGCTGACAGCACTGTTCTGGACTTTTTTTTTTCCCGTGCATTTACATATGTATGTTACTGATAGACCGTTTTGCATTTTTGTGTTTTACATAAGTTTTCATGTTCCTTGTATCCTTCTGCTTTTTGCTTTATTTGGCTGAACACTATATTTTGGAAGTCCTTTCATATCAGGCCATATAGCTCTGCCCCATTCTTTTCTTTTCTTTTTTTTTTTTAAAGATTTTATTTATTTATTCATGAGAGACAGAGAGAGAGAGAGAGGCAGAGGGAGAAGCAGGCTCCCAAGGAGCAGGGAGCCCGATGCAGGGCTCGATCCCAGGACCCTGGGATCATGACCTGAGCCGAAGGCAGATGCTTAACCATCTGAGCCACCCAGGCGCCCTGCCCCATTCTTTTCAACGGCCGCACAGAATTCCATAGTGGGGATGTACGGTAATTGGCTTAGCCATTTCCTACTGAGAAATATTCAGGCTGTTTTCAATCTGTTACCATTAAAAATCATGCTGCAATGAATATTACTATCCTATCTCCTTAGGCATAAATATGACCTTTCTCTCGTGAATATTAATAATAGTTATTGTTATAATTATAATAATAATCTCTTGTATTTATTCAGGCTTTATTATGTGTCAAGCATTGTACTGAGCCCTTTACATGTGTTACATGATTTAAATCTTATTACAGTCTAATAAAGGAGGTTTTGTTGTTATCTATATAGTACAGATGCAGAAACTGAGCACAGAGAGGTTCAGCAATTTGCCCAAAGTCACACAGCCGGTAAGTGACAGAGCCAGGATTTGAGCTCAAGCAGTTGCTTCCAGAGTTGCATGTCCAATTTCAGTTTTCCTAGCTCCTGCCAAACTACTCTGCACAGGGTAAAGGGGCCATGCCAGTGTATTCACAGCCATAGGTCCCTCCCACGGGGCTGAAATGCCACCCTAGGGATCTCATTTCTGGGCTGAGACCCTGGGATCGTCGTTCTAGGGTAAGTCACACATCCCTGGAAACTGGAAACTTGGTGGGGCCAAGCTGTAATTTGGGTCTATCTGGGCAGCACCAAACTCCTGCTGATATGCCCTGCGTCTTCCTCCCAGGCTGGTGGTGTGAGCTCAGAGAGGTACGGAGACAAGAGAGAGAGAATGAGAGCAGCTGGTGGACTTACGCAATCTGGTGGAAAGTGATACAGGACAACTGGCTGATTGGAAACAAACAGGAAAGGAGTCAGGCAGAGCTTCCTGGAATCCAGGTCTGCGAGTTGCCAAATACAGGCCTCTTCTCTTAGGAACAATTGAATGTCACTGGGGTAACTGAACACTGCTGGCAAGAGAGGCCTCCTGCCCACAGCCTCACAGAGCAGCCTATGTGAGCTAGGCCAGGCTCCAGAGGAAAAAGGGCCTGGCAAGGTGCCCTGAGAGGCCATCTGAGGAGACACTGCAGTCTCTCACCCTGGACCGGACTTCACTGTAACCAGGCTGATGGACCACAGGCTTGGGAATTCCCAGGGTGAGACTCAGGCACAGAGACGGCTCACGGGGAGGGCTCCTGCCCAGTGGTCAGGCCCTGAACTCAGAAGCCAGGATGCCTGAAGAGCAAAGACAGTAGGTGTCAACTATCCCACTCGGCTGTCTTTATGTGAGAACTGCTGTTACCATGGCAAACACAAGGGCAGGAAGTGCAGTGGCTTCAGACATTTCCGGACCTAGCATCTGAAAAGTCACCTGGAATTATGGCATCCATAGTCTGTGTCCCTTTATCATTCTGCCCACAGATTCCTTCATCTCTGCTTCTCTTCTCTCTCACTCCCTCCTTCCCCAAGCCCACGACCAAATATGGCTACCCCATAGCACCTAAGCACGCAATCCCTTCCTTAAGCCCACAGCTGACAAAAATCACTCGATCATAATCCCAAAATCTCAAGAGAGAGGATCTGGTTGGCTCATTTAATCAGGTCCCCAGCTTTATCTAGTCAGCTCTGGCTGGAGGGCAGGGTTGTGTAGTTGTTAAGCATGGCTTCCTAGGGTGTCCACACCTGTTGCAAAGAGAGGGGCTGCCATGGACTGGCCAGACCCCACATAATGTGTCCCCGACGCTCTGTACCTGAATGAGGTAATCTACAAAGAGAATGAAGCCAAGTCGCAGAAGCTGCACCAGAAGCCAGGAATTTGTTTCTTCAGGGCAGGACGGAGCCTTGCCTCTGGGGGAAGGCTGAGGCTGCTTGCATGAACAAGTGGACCCAGCGGTCAGGTGGAGCTCTGCAGGGCCTGGAGGAGCATCCAACCAGAGCCTTACCCCACCAGGAAGCCACGAGAACACCTACAGGAAATATCAATCATAATAATAATATAAAAGAGTGGTAATAGTAATCCTTATTCAGTGGTACTACCAGGCTTCGTTCTAGATATTTTAAAGGCATAATATTTTTAATCCTCACGATGATACAATGAAGTAGATACTTATCATCCTCACTGCAGAACACTTGTTGAATGACTTAGCATTAACTGATCGCTTATCTCATTTGTCCATTTTCACTCACTCCCTAAACAAATATTTAATGAACACCCACTGTGTGCTAAACATGTGTGTACTAGGTGTTGGGCCCACAGTAGAGAGCAAAAATGATCCTGCCCTCACGAAGGTTATAGTCAAAGGTTGGAGGGTCTGAAGGACCGACAGTCATTAATTAAACAAAGAGGGAAGGGAACAGCATTCTAGGTAGAGGGAAGAACATGTGCTAAGGCCCTGTAGGGGGAGGGAGTGTGGGAAGCAAGAGCAATGCAGGCAGACTAATGGTGAGCCAGGTAGACATACTGAGAAACAAGCAACATGCACCTGCTGACTCATTGAACCCTTACAACAATCCTGTGAGATTTTTAATATCACTTTTGCAGATGAGGCGACTGAGGCACAGAGAAGGTAAGGAACTTGCCCAAGGACACACAGCTCCATCAGCAGTGGTGGGATGGGGGTTAGAACCCAGGCCTCTTCACCTGGAATCCCAAGCAGCTCTAATTCTTAGGTAAAGAAAGGAAAGAGACATTCATCCACTGGGGGCAGGTGTTTAGTGTGGGGGGCCTTCCAAGACTATTTTTACTCGCAGCTGTAGCCACAGGATTTGTGGTTTCCATAACAGAGGGGAAAAGAGTGCATACAGCCTTTCTCAGCCACAGACAGGAATCCTTCCAGGCCGGTATTGACATTCAGCTGTAGGAGATGCCACAGGGAGACATACCGAGGAACCAGCCCAGGGAGAGGACAGCGAGGAGACCAGACTTTATCCTGGAGGGGCTCATTAGGAGTGAGTCTGTTAGAATAGAAGAAACGGACTCTGGGGCCAGGCCAACCTCTGTTTCAAATGGCAGCTCTGTCACCCACACGCTCCGTGGCCTTAGGCAAGTTACATTTGAGCCTCCGTTTCCTTGTACAAGCAGAATAATAGTGTCTAAAAAGTATCATTCTCTCTCCTTCCCCCAACCCACTGCTCCCAGTTCCCCCATCCCCAATGAATGCATTCATCATTACTAGGTTCATATATCACCTTCCAGGTAAATTTTATTTTATTTTATTTTTTTAAAGATTTATTTATTTATTTTCCGAGAGCAAGTGGGGAGAGGAGCAGAGGGAGAGGGAATCCCAAGCAGACTCCCGTTGCCCGACATGGGGCTTGATCTCATGACCCTGAGATCACGACTTGAGCCGAAATCAAGAGTCGGACGCTTAACTGACTGAGCCACCCAGGCACCCCACCTTCTAGGTAAATTTTAGATTAGATAGATAGATAGATATACCTATATATGATATGTATACATACACATACATGTAAATGCCTATATTATATCTGTTAAAATGTTTTTGGCTGTAAGCACCAAAAAAGAAAAAAAACCAACCAACAAATGTATTTTTAATTATCGACAAGTCTGGAGATAAAAAATGCCTGTTTCATGTGTCCACCTGTTACCTATTGATGTTTAACAGAACTCTCAAATTTAACATGGTCAAAGTTGAACTTTTGATTCCTGAACCCCCAAAAACCTATTTCTCTCTTACTAAACACCTGGTTGCTCCAGGCCAAAAGCTCATTCGAATCACTCTTGATTTCTCTCTTTGACTCACTTGTTCCACCCAGTCCATCGTCCAGTCCCGCCTGGCTTTCCTGTAAACCCAGAGGTAGATGTACCATGAAGTGAATGAGGCAAGAGTTCGGGGCGCCTCACCTGGACAGTGCTTTCAATGTGGCCACAGGACCACGTGATTCTGTGACACCTGCAAAGGTAAGGTGTAACTGCAATCATCAAGTCGGCTGTCTCTCCAGCTTCCCCACATCCCTGCCTTAGCATCAGGTGGCATTGGGGAGCCATGGCGCTTGGGGGGATCAGCTGAAGATAAGCTACACTGGGGACTCCATTCGGTTTAGGCTTAGCGGGTGTGATCACAAAGCTGTCCATCTCTTCTAAGCACAGTGAAGGTACGGCCTGCTGTCCTGACGTAGCAGTGGCTTCCAGAACCTTCCTATGGCCCACGTACTGACTCACCTAATACCGAGACACAAAGGTGCAGAGACAAATGTCATACTGTTAAGGAGGCTGGAGCAGAGGGAGGGAAGGAATCTGGATCTTTGATGATATCATTGCTCTCCTAAATGAACCAACTCTGAAACTGTTCTACACCCAGACATCTTATAAGTAAGGCATTCATTTGTAAATTGGGTGTTGTTTTGTACTTAGAGCCAAAAGGATCTCAATAGATACAAGGACATATGCTTATGTACATCTGAGGTTTACCTGGAAGGGGATGTGGATGCCGCCTGGGAGGGGGACGGGAGGCAGTGAGAAGCCGATGAGAGGGAGACTCACTTTTTTTTTTTTTTTAAGATTTTATTTATTTATTTGAGAGAGAGAGGGAGAGAGAGTGTGAGCACCAGCAGGGGAAGGCAGAGAGCGAAGACTCCCCGCCGAGCAGGGAGCCCGATTCGAGGCACGATTCCAGAACCCTGGGATCATGACCTGAGCTGAAGGCAGATGATTAACCAGCTGGCCACCCACGCGTCCCAGGGGAGACTCATTTTTTCTGGATATTTTTATTCTGCTTGAATTTTGTTTACCTTGAGTCAGCTTTTCCTATTTCAAAAACTAGAAAGTAAAACTTCAAATTCAGTGGAACAATTGAGTTTTACATTTCTTTAAAGTGCACGAAATAAATAAATTTAATCTGGCAAGCCTGGTCCTTGCTGAAATAGTCTCCGAGAGGCCGTTAGGATGGCAAAAGAAGAAATGTTGACAAGTTCAGTTACTTAAGGGTGGGAAGGTGATCTGGGACCCAGCACCCAAAGCTCCAGGGACATTCAGAATTTTTCCTGCCTGCCTTCCTGCCACTGCGCAGCTCAGTCAACCCAGCCTGACGTTCCAAAGGATTTCCAGGAAACGAACACCAGCCACACCCCCCTGACATTCTTTTGAATGACTATTTCAAATGCATCAGCCTGCTTCCTCTTTGAAGACAGTAAAGAAAATGTTGCTGACGAGCTAAGAGACCTCAAAGATGGTTTTGCCATCCGTTTTAGAAGTCAGGAGGTGGGATTTTTTTTTTTCAAGGTCACACAAAGTCTAATTGATGACCAGGAGGGAGTAACAAGGATTCTCCTATCTGCGTGGGTGTGTTTAGTTTGGCCCCTTCATGCTCCTGGTCTGCCTGGCGTTCCTTATCTCTTCCTAAGGGCCTCCCTGATACTCAGTGTTAGCACTGGGAGGATCGCCTTGAAAAAATGACCTTGACATTTAAAGTCCATGAGTTTGGAGAATGCTGCTTTCTATTTCTATAGACCCTTTCTGGAGATTTACAGAGCATGTTAGCAAATGAAAGCCTCTGGAAAGTCCTATCGTAAAGGAAACTACTCAAAAAAAGAAAAAAAAAATTCCCCCCCAAACAGAAGCCCTGGAATCAGTCTACCTGCATCCAAAACCTCACTCTTCCACTTCCTGGCTGGGGGGCTCTGGGCAAAGCACATAATGACTCGGACTCTCAACTTCCACATCAATAAAATGCAGTTATTAGTAGTACCCATCTCACAGAGTTGTCATGGAGGGTGACCACTGTTTCAAAATATAGAAATTTCTGGATTTTAGAAAAGTAATGTGATTTATATGCCATATATTTTATAGCATCCCGTAATCAAACACATTGATTTGAAACATATGAATGCGGATTCACATGAGGAGGGTTTGACAAGATTATAAATAACCTCAGATCAGGTCAGCGTTTGCTCCCAAATGAGTTTTGGTGCCAGACTTTGGGAAACTGTTGGTTTTCACAGCTTTTTAAAACAAATTTCAGAATTGTAGATAAAAAGAATGGGGGCTTGTAAGGAAAATAACTAGTATTTATTGAGCAGTTATTTGAGCCAGGCAATGTTGCAAGCACTTCCCATGGATTAACTTCATTGAATCCACAGAATGACCCCAAGTGATAGATGCTATTGTATCTCCCCATGAGGCAGATGAGAAAACTGAGGCATAGAGGGGCTAAGTAACTCATTCAAGCAGCAGAGCTGGGATTAAAAGAGAATACGAATGGTATATCACAGTGCCTGGTACATAATTACCATTCTATAAATGGTAGTTATTATTGTCTTAATCATATCCTCATCGATGGTGGAAGAATTATGATTGATTTCTGTTTTCTTCTTTGTGCAAAGGTGCAATTTCTAACTTTACTATAATAAAAGTATTCTCTGGGGGGGAAAAAATGTTTTTCTAAGATGAAACTCAACCTAATCTCTCAATTGTTCTTCTAACTCTTTCTGTCAAACTTGATGCTAGCCCCGGGCAGAAATGGATTTGTCACCTCAAATTTGACTTCCTTGGGCATAGCCAGGCCAGACCCTGGACATCCTGTGACAGTCTTGAAGGGGCATGGCTTCAAGAAGAACGTGCTGTTCCCCTGTGAAGAATGCAGTTAGCTGACAGCCTCCAGTTGCAGCATCTTTGGAATCTGTCTCAACTTTCAAGCCAACGCCATGCTCTTCCTGAGTAGCCCCAGGTCAATGACTGAGCATGGGAGGGTTCCAGGGCTGGCCATCTCTCCCCAACATGGGGCTCCTCTAATCTCTGCTCTGGGGCCCCCATGGAGTTGACAAGGACTTGGCAGATCTGCACTGCAGCCCGAGGCTCCCTCGATCAATTCTGCTTTCTCTCATATTTATTTTTCACAAGCATAACACCTCTCCTACCCTCTGTAAACCTCACTCCATCTTAGCATCTGCTTCCCAGAGGGCGTGAGCTGACACACTGCCCCTTGCTGCCCCGCAGGCATTCCCACCCCACGTCCACATCTTCCCTGCCCAAGGAACCTCGATTTGGGGCTCAGTGAAGAGGTAGAAATCCCTCGATCTTTGGAGGGTGGGTTGCTCTCCAGTCCCGGCAGATAAAATCATGACCAGTCTTTAGGAAAGCAGTGATCCCATTCCCCTTCAGCAATGACTGGTCCAGAATGGGCACATGATCCAGCTCTTGGCCAGTGAAAGGTCAGGGGAAATCTGGGGATTCACTTCATTAACAAGATAGAGGCTTCAGGGCATGAAAGCCTTTTGCCCCGTCCCTTCCTTCCTGCTTTGATCAGTGTCCTGTGATCAAATGGCATGTGATGCCGCCATAGCTGTGATGGCCGATGGGTCTGAGGCCGAAAGCCAACGGCTGGAGAAGACAGAGCAAAAAGATGAGAAGAGCCTGCCTGGGTCCTTGACAACACCATGGAGCCACTGCAACAACTTCAGAGCTGCGGACCTTCAGACTTTTTGTTATAAAAGAGAATTACATTTCTTCTTCGCCGAAGCCACTATTAGTCAGACATGCTGTCACTTGCACTTGAAAATAGCGTAACCAATGCGGTCACTTTCCCAATGCTCTATTACCCAGATTGCCTGGGGGGGATAGAAGGAAAGGAAGGAGGAGGAGAAGGAGGAAGGAAACCACAGCTGGCAAACCCTTGGAGGTGCAGAGCTCAGAGTTCCCGTAGGGATATTTGGACTTTCCCTGGAAGGGAGACATTCAGAAAATCCTCCCATCTCCAAATTGCTAACATCTACATATGACACTGACCTCTCCCCTGCTTCAAATCCTTCCATGACTTCCCATTGCTCTTAGGACAGAGTTCAAACTCCTCATTATAAAGACCTGCAAGCACCCTGGCATCACTCTGACCCTCTTTACCTCATACTTGGGCCCCAGCCAGACTGAGCTGCTTTTAGTCCTCTGATATCCTATCTTACCTCTAGGTGTTTGCAGGTGCTAATTCCTCTACTCTTCCCCCATTTCCTCTGGCTCTCTCTTTACTCTTCAGGTCTCAGCTCAAATGTTGTCTCCTCCAGGAAGACTTCCTTGATTTCTAGACTGGATTCAGTAAATCCTTACAGCTCTTAAAAATTGTACCTTATGCTAACCTCTATTAAAACACTTATTAAGGGGCGCCTGGCTGGCTCAGTCGGAAGAGCATGTGACTCTTGATCTCCAGGTCATGAGTTCAAGCCCCACATTGGGTGTAGAGAATACAAAGAAAGAAATAAACTTAGAAAAATCCTTATCAGACTAGATTATAATTGTCTGTTCTCAGGACTGGTGAACTTGTCTTTGCTCTCCACTATGCCATGTCCAGCTTGACTTGGGGCTCAGCTAAGGGGTAGAAATCCCTTGATCTTTGGAGGGTGGGTTGCTCACCAGCCCCAGCAGATAAATCATGACCCATCTTAAGTAGAAGCGGCGATCCCATTCCCCTTCAGCAATGATTGGTCCAGAATGGACACATGATCCTTCCAAATCAGTTTTACTTCTGCAGCTGGACATACTTTGTTTCTCAGTTTGACTGGTGACTCTTTTCTCTTCTAAACCTTCACTTCCGACTCCTCTCATAATTGTGGGTGGTCCACTTCCTATAACACATCTCTTTTCTTTTTTTAAAGATTTTATTTATTTATTTGAGAGGGAGAGAGAATGAAAGGTGGGGAGGGACAGAGGGAGAGGGATAAACAGACTCCCTGCTGAGCAGGGAGCCCGGCATGGGGTGGATCTCGGGACCCTGGGATCATGACCTGAGCCCAAGGCAGACACCCAACCGACTGAGCCATGCAGGCACCCCTACAATAGCTATTTACTTCTATTACTAATTCTTTTTATTCATTTTTTTTTCTTTTTAGAAGCAAGAAAAAAAATTTTTTAAAGTAGGCTCCATGCCCAGTCCATGGAGCCCAACACGGGGCTTGAACTCATGACCCTGAGATCAAGACCTGAGCTGAGATCATGAGCCAGATGCTTAACTGACTGAGCCACCCACATGCCCTGAGAAGCAAGAAAAGAATTTAGAGAGCTGGTGTCATATGAAAATGATAGTAGACTCCTTAGGAAAGGGTTCTAATGATCATTTAATTCAATCCTTTTTTTTTTTTAAGATTATTTATTTATTTATTTGAGAGAGAGAGAATGAGAGACAGAGAGCATGAGAGGGAGGAGGGTCAGAGGGAGAAGCAGACCCCCTGCCGAGCAGGGAGCCCGATGCGGGACTCGATCCCGGGACTCCAGGATCATGACCTGAGCCGAAGGCAGTCGCTTAACCAACTGAGCCACCCAGGCGCCCTAATTCAATCCTTTTTTATTACAGATAGGGAAACTGAGACTCAAAGAGGAAATACAGCTTGCTTGGGGTTTTATGACTAGGTTCTGTTAGAATAAAAATTAGAGGACAGATTGAGAATGCACGATCTGAATCTGATCATGAGAAAATATCAGACAATTCCAAAATAAGAAATATTATTTAAAAAAAAAAAAGACAAGGGGTGGGGGAGACTATTATTCAAAAATGTCAATGTAATAAAAGAAAGACTGTGAATGTTCCAGATTAAAGGAAACTAAAGAGATGTGACAACTAAATGCAATATCTGACCCTAAACTAACTGGATCTTGTGCTGGAGGGAAAAAAAAGCACTTCAGAACATTAGCGGATCAATTAGTAAAACTGGTATGCAGTTGGTAAAATTTGTATTTTATTGTAATACAAAGAGTAGAAATAGTAGATTAAAGAATTTTATCAATGTTAAAGTACCAAGTTTGGGGGGGCGGTGCTGACTGGCTCACTTGGTGAAGCGTCTGACCCTTGATTTCGGCTCAAGTCATGATCCCAGGGTCCTGGAATCAAAGCCCTTGTTGGGCTCCCCACTCAAAGGAGAGTTTGCTTATCTCCCTCTCCCTTTACCCCTCCCCCGCTCACACTCTCCCCTGTCTCTCTCAAATAAATAAACAAATATTTTTAAAAAATACAATCTTTAAAAAAAAAGATACCAAGATTGATAACTGTATTGGAGTCCTGTAGGAATTTTCCTATTCTTAGCAAATATATACTAAAAGCATTTAATGGTAAGGGGCCATGATATATGTAACTTATGCTCAAATGGTTCAAAAACTTATGTCAACAGAGACAGAGAGAGAGAGAGCAAGAGTGAGGGACAAATGATAAAGAACAAAAAGTAAAATATTAACAATAGGTACATTGAGGTGAAGGGTATATGGTGTTCTTTGTCCTATTTTCATTCATCTAACTCTTCTGTAGCTTTAATATTATTCACAAATAAAAAAATTCAAAACAAAAATTAAAATGTTAGAGGCCAAACTCCTAGGTCAGCCCAGTCTTACCCTCTACGTGGTAAATGCTCACACAGGGTTTCAGGCAACTTTTAGACTTACGAGGAAGTTCCCAAAATTCAGTCCAGAGTGGTAGGGTCCTGATGAATTATTAATGCTTATCAGCTGCAAGAGCTTCATAATGGAACAGTCAAAGAGCAAAATGAGAGAAGTGTGATCAGCTTTAGAACCAGAAAATCTCAGAGACGTGGTAGCCTTTTTTGTTCTGCCCTCCTGGCCTTAAACGTTTATAGTCTAAAGGTGGACCAGTTAGGGCGCTTTGGACTGCAGGTAACCGGACACTCCATCGAGAGCCTTAAATGTCGATCTTTGTTATCTCAGGTAACAATAAATCAATAGGTAAGGTGTTTCAGGATTGGATGTTTTGGCATCTCAGTATTAGCACAATGGGTCCGCTTCTTGAGGATTCCCTTCGCCTTTCCCTTATAGTCTCAGAATAACTGCTGTAGCTCCAAAGATCACATCCTAGCACCACAATGTCCAAAAGATGGAAGAATGTATGTATGAAAGAGAAGGGGTTGGGGGAGAAAACATCTCTCTTTTAACTGGGAGGAGAATCCTGCCTGGAAGCCTTCAGCAGACTACCCCTGCTGCCTCATTGGCCAGAAGTGGGTCCCATGCTTACCCCAAGACTAGGACAAATGGAGACAGGATTGCCATGGCCGGCTTAGACCAATCAAAATTCATTCTCTGGGGACACGTGGTGGCTCAGTTGGTTAAGCGTCTGCTTTCAGCTCAGGTCATGATCTTGGGGTCCTGGGGTTGAGTCTCACATTGGGCTCCCTGCTTAGTGGGGAGTCTGCTTCTCCTTCTACCCTTCCCCCCTGCTTGTGACCTCACTCTTTTTCTCTCTCAAATAAATAAAATCTTAAAAAAAAATTCATTCTCTGAGCCTTACATATTGCTCCTAATCCCAACAAAATTAGGTTCTGATAGCAAGGAAGAAGGGGAATGAAGCCATCAACAGAGTCTCCTTCATGGTTTTGGTTGTTTCCTGAGTGGGTGCCTTGGTTCTCTTCTCATGATCTGGACCAAAGAATACCTTAGGCTCACAAGAGTGCCAAGAAGCCCAGAGCCCTCGAGATACATGGCCTATACCAGGGACTCTACACTGGACACCATTGTCTTGCCTGTCCAGCATTCATTGCCCCATGTTTCTTACAGCACTCAGTATTTCTTTGGGGAACTTCTCCTCCCAGTGTCCAGTCCCTGTAGTTCGGGTGAGGCTATCTCTACCTCAACAGGCACGTGACCAGGCCTGGACAATCAGAACATTGTCTTCCTGGGGCGACAGTGATTGGTTCAGAGACAAACCATGACCTAAGTTAGTCCAGAGTGGATGCTGGAACTACAGCAGAGTTTTCCGGAAATGACCCTCTTTTTCCCACCAGACTTGTACCTGGCAGAATGTAGGCCTAGAGCTACTGGTCGCCATCTTGTCAAGTGGAGTCTGAGAATGGAGCCAACACACTGGAGAACAAAGGCAAGAGATGGCAAGAGACTATGTCTGGCAACTTCATTTGAGTTCATGGATCCAGCCAGGCCTAAAGCCAGAACTCTCCAGTTACTTCAGCCAGTACTTTTTCAGTTACTTAAGCCAATATATTGCCTCTTTTGCAAAAAGCCAGTTTCAAATGGGTTTTCTGTCATTTATAAATAAAAGAATCCCAAGTTTCTCAACCTTTGGAGAAGCATGTTTGAAAGGTCAATTCCCTGGTCTGGTCCCCAAAGATTTGTGACTGAGTCCCCCTCCCGCCCCCCCTCCCCCGGGGCTGGGCCTTGAGACTCCACTTTGGAACAAGCTCCTCCAAGTCCCCAGTGTAGGTGGTCCTGCCCACCCCAATCTGAGCCTCTAGGACCTTGGGGAAGAATGTTCTGTTATCCTCACTAGGGGTAAAAGAAATTCGGACCTTTCAATCACAAAGTCCAGCTACCTCCTTTGCAAAGAGTAGGGGAAATACCTTTCATTCTTTCTCAATGACTCTGGGGTTGAGGAAATGAAAAGTAGTTGATTTCTCAATCAGGTTATGCAGTTCTGTCACCGTAAACTTCGGTAACTCCCCTTGCTCCACAGTGTTGCTAAAGCAACTCAGAACAGTCAGGCAAGAACTATTTCCCAGCTGAACCCAGGGACTGCAAACCCTGTCACTTGGGGGGCCAGATAGGGAGAGCACACCTGTGAGGCAACGGGAAATAGGCCTGCCTATGGGGAACAGGAGTGCTCAGGATGTCCCACGCTAATAAATGACATGTAAAATTATGTCTACACTGTACTGGATTCAGGGATGCACAGATGGCCACCGAGATCTGACTTCTCTTCCTCAACTCAGCACCACTGTCCTCTGAGGTGGCTTCATTGTCAGGGAATGCCATCCCCCAAGCCAGTTCCTGAACAGTTTAGGAACCACAGCAGAAAGATGTTCTCGTTCTCAATTGTTTCACCAGAAGTCCAGGAAGAAACTGCCATTGGCCTGGCTTGGGGGTCACATGGTGATCCCTGAACCAATCACCGTAGCCAAAGAGGTATGGTGCTGTGACTGGTCAGATGCAACTCATGTGCCCACCCTGGAGTTGCCGGGTGGGGTCAGTCTCACTTCCACCACATACAGATGGAAACCCAGGAATGGGGAGGATAGTTGCATTCCTTAGCTTGGGCTCCCCTTCAAGGAGACCCCAATACAAAGATTTCAAGTGCAACTGATTGGGAGATGATCCCAGGTAGCACCATTAGGCGCTTGAGGGAATGAGACAGGGAAAGGTAGGCAGTCAATATGTTTTCTTCTTTTTTTTAAGATTTTATTTATTTATTTGACAGAGAGAGACACAGCGAGAGAGGGAACACAAGCAGGGGGAGCGGGAGAGGGAGAAGCAGGCTTCTCGAGGAGCAGGGAGCCCAATGTGGGGCTCGATCCCAGGACCCTGAGATCATGACCTGAGCCAAAGGCAGACGCTTAACGACTGACCCAGGTGCCCCAGTCAATATGTTTTCGAACAAGTTACCACTGCGGGCAATTGGAGCTTAATCCCATCAGCGAACTCTGGGAGCCAGTGTAGAACATGCATCTCAGAGTTATCCCATTGTAGGGTTGAGGGCACTGAGGGGTTTATCTACCAACTCCTGTTAATCCTTGTCTGAGAGCTACTCCCAGGAGCGTTAATTACCCATAATTTTAAGTATGCAAGAAACAACTGGTCCCTGGCGACCTGAAAAAGTTCTCAGACAAAGAGAGAAAGTCTGGGCCAGCGTCCACGGAAGGTTCGGACTGTGGCCAGGTCAGGAGATTGGAAATGGGCAGTTGGAGCAGGGTGACCGACCATCCCAGTTTGGGACAAGAGGGTTCTGGTCAATGCTGCCATCCTCATGTCACTCGAGACCCTAACTCCAGTTTGAGAAGTGTAACCTCTGTACTGTCTCCTCCTCCTAACAAGCTTCTCTTTCCCTTCATCACTTCCTCTTTGACTAAAAGGTGGCCAGGCCTTCTGCCTACGCTCTGTCCTCATTGTTGGACCTCCTTGGTCCTCCACTGGGAACCAAGTGATGCCAGAACCTCTGTCCAGCTTCCAGAATCCCCCATGTCCTACCATCTTGTTTCTCGATCATCTCAGCCCCGGGAGTCCAGGGCTTGTGGAGCTAGAAATGAAGGACCAGAGCAGACAAAGCACTTGCTGGTCCCATAGAAACAAAGTCAGGACTCTGTACCCCTCAAAATCCTTAATGTCTGTCATTCAGCTAACTGGACATTTCTCCAGAACTGAGATAAACTCCCTCTAACACACTCTTGTGGTCAGCAGAGGGCAGAAGGCATGTCATGTCATGTGGTCTCAAGAAACACCCAGTGAAATACCTCTAGGGTCCCCTTCTAGCTCTCAAATGATCTCAGGGACTGCTTGACCTGTCCAAACACAAGTTATCACTTCCATCCCCCAAACCTGTCCTCCATCATCCCCTGACAGCTGGAGGTGGCTTTTCGACCCCAATAACAACAGTATCCTAGTATAAACTGAGGTTTCTCAGCATTTACACTATTGACATTTGAGGCCAAATAATATTGGGGGGGGTCCTGTCCTGTGCACTATAGGATGTTCAGCAGCATCCTTTGGTCTTTACCCACTCGATGCCAGCAGCCTCCTCCACTATTGTGACAGTCACAAATGTCTCTGGCACTTCCAGATGTCCCCTAGGAGACAAAATCACCCCTGGTTCAGGACCACTGATGTAGACCATCGATGTTTCCTTAATATTGTATAAAGCATAACAATAAGCAACTTAGAAAATATAGTCATTTGCATTGAGCTGTGGATACCATCTACACAAAAACCTCAAGCTCATCACACACATGCCCCTTGCCATGAAGGCCCTGGCATCCCCTGCCAGCCAGTTGGCTTCTCCCAGTGAGTCACACATGGACTCTGGCACCACTATCCACGCCACCACCCCCCCCCAACCACACAGAACAATGGAATTCTCTTTGGCTCTCCAACCTTCTCCACACACCCACGTAACTTTATTTTCCTGAACTGGAGAAGGCCTTTATGTTGTGGGCAACTGTGTTTATGCTAAGACAATAGAATGGTCTCCTTGGCCTCCAACCTCATGGCACATTCATATATTTAACCTAGTTTCTTTTTTTTTTTAAGATATTATTTATTTATTTATTTGACAGAGAGATAGAGAGCAAAGTAGGCAGAGCAGCAGGCAGAGGGAGAGGGAGAAGCAGGCTCTCTGCTGAGCAGGGAGCCCGATGTGGGGCTCGATCCCAGGACCCCAGGGTCATGACCTGAGCCGAAGGCAGACGCTTAACCGACTGAGCCACCCAGGCGCCCCTTAACCTAAGTTTCTTGACCTTGGCCCTATTAATACTTAGGGCTGGATAATTCTCTGTTGTAGGAGCCATCCTGTGCACTGAAGGATGTTTGGCAACGTCCCTGGCTTGTACCCACTAGACACCAGTAGCGCCCTCTCCCAATTGGGACAACCAACAATGTTTCTAGACATCACTGCATGTCCTTTGGGGTACGAAATCACCGCGGTTGAGAACCATTGTACACCATTGCGTACAAACCACTATGGTTGATAATATCATCATTTTACAGATGAGGAAACCAGGGTATGGAAATAGGAGGACTTGTCTAAATGGTAAAGGGCAAAGTAAGGAATTAGAGTTAATGTCCAGAACCAGTGATTCACAGGCTGCCTGGGTGGCTCAGTCGGTTAAGTGTCCAGCTCTGCATTTCAACTCAGGTCACGATCTCAGGGTCATCAGATCGAGTCCCATGCTGGGCTCCGTGCTCAGCAGGGAGTCTGCTTGAGATTCTCTCTCTCCCTTTGCCCCTTTCCAACCTCTAGAATAATAAATAAATAAATCTTCTAAAAAACACACGCACACACAGAAGACAGTAAGTCTCAAACTCTCCAGCTGATAAAATCCTCATTACCAGAGGTCCCAGCCCCATCCCAGCCCCACTGCGTCTGAACCTTTAGGGATGGAGGCAGCAACTGTTTATTTCCCACAAGGAGGCTTTCCAGATATCAACAATTTCCAGACACCAGCAGCTCTCAATATTTCACGGCTCCCATCCTCTGTCCTTATAGCTTTTCGCCTCGTATGTACCCCCAATGTTTTGAAATTACTTTGCTTATCAAACAAAATCTGCTTTTATTGTAATAATTCACACATTTTCCAGATGGGATTAGCTGGGTTAGCAGACTGAGTTAATAACTGTCACTCACTGAGTACCTATGAAAAAATCCAAGGTGTCCTCAAACAGAGAATAAAGTCAACAGTGTGTCTAAGAACTGGTACTCTAACTTCTGTTGTACCTGGGGCCTTTTAGCAGGGTTATTTTTAAGGCCCACAACAAACATTGGCACATAAGAACCATTCCCATTTTAAAGGAGAAACTGAGGCAAAAAGAGTTTAAGTGAGATTAAGCCCAAAGCCACATAGAAATGAATAGAATGTCATTACATGCCTCAACCCATTATTGGCAAGTAGATGTTATGGCATTATTGTGATTCCCTTAGGCTATATAAGATTTACTTGTGTGTGCACCCAGACACAGAAAATTAGGGCTGAAGACAGGCCCAGCCTTCCCCTTAAACACATGGCCATCCAGTGCTCTCCACCCTCAAAGTGAGGCTCTGTAAGCAAGAAAGAAGGGGCAGGATGATTATTAGATAGGTACCCATCAGCGTCTGCCACATACCTCCCTCATTTTATAGCTGGGAAAGACTCCACAGCAAGTTAATTGGCAAGACTGGACCTTGAGCCCACAGTCTGGGCCAGCAGACTTTCTACACTGTTACAACTGGGGACTGAGTTTCTGCTAGAGACTGTTTCCTGGGGAACAGCAATCAGCCACTGGCCATGCAGACACAGGAGCCTCCCTTCCCCTGACAACCCACCCCCCCGGAGACTCTACTCGGAATCCACCTGCTTAAGGAACAGAAAGAAGGTGACCCGCCAGTCACTAGGGGACTCCTTGCCCATGCAAAACCCTGTGAGTCATTCTCCAAGGCTCCAGGGAAAAAGGACTCCCAGACAGGGGTCCATCCCAGAAAGAAATAAAACACTGGCCCAAGGCCCAGACTTTCAGGGAAACCAGCTGGCCCACTGGGCTGGGGATAAGGGGGTCATCTTGAACCGAAGTCTATCCGGACAGAGCTGTTTTCTTATTCAATCACTTATTCATCAACTATGTATAGTTATGCCTTTTATTCCTTTATTCAACACATATTATTGGGAGGGGTAACGTAACTCTTTAACGATATCCTTTTGAACTGTATGCACTCAATATGACAAAGAGCACAAGCTCTTTTGTTCAGTTTTGTTTTTAATTAGTTTTTAATAACGAGTGATACGTAAGTACAGTCTCTTTGTAACCACCAAGATGCAAGGTAGCTCACCACTATGACTCATGGGTGGTCTCTTTCCAGACTTTGGTGTGTATCCATGCAGATCCATAGAAAAGTTTTGAATTGTTTTGTGTGTATTTGAAGGTATGCCATCATGAACTGTTTTGCAATTTTTAAAAAAAGAATTAAAATAGATTTTACTGAGATGCTCTTATGTGCCAGGCATGACTAGGTGCTCGTGATACAGCAGTAAACGAGGGACAGCTAGTTGCTCCTTGAGCGTCGTGGGAGCTACAACCAAAGAGATCATTATAACACAATCTATTAAGTGCAAGGAAAATGGGGAAATGGGCTGTTTTAAAAATCCAAAAGGGTACCCACTCCATCCCAGGGGGTGTGGGGGGACAGGGAGTACTAGTAAGGTGTATTTAGGTTTTAAGTGATAGAATACCCACTAACTAGTGAGACAAATGAAAAAGGGGAGAGTGATTCATTGGTTTATGAGAAATCATGATGTAAGACTGCCTTCACGTGTGCCTGGGTCCAGGGGCTCAAATTATGTCAAAATCTACATCTCTCCGTCTCTTCTCTTTCCTCTCTCTGGTTCTCTCTCTCCATCTCTGCGCTCCACTTTCCTCTGTTTTGGATTTACTTTCAGACAGGCTTTCTGCACCTGTTGACAAAGATGGCCAGGACACTCCAAGTGTCCTTCGTTGCAGGAATGACGACAAACCAATCACTGGGGGGGGGGGGGGGCGCAGAGGGAAAATGCTGATTGGCCAGGCTCACCCATAGAGCCAGGGGCTCCTACTTGAACCCCAATGGATAAATGTGGGGGAGGGAGTGGTTCCTCAACAGGAAATTGAGATGCTGTTTTCTGATCCAGCGAAAACCAATGTTGTACAGAAAAGATAAAAGATCCCCACTATAGAAAGCTTCCTGGAAACATTGACCTCTAAGCTGAAAAACTCAGGAATAAGCTGGACTATGCCAGGTGACAGGGAGAAAAGGAGCAGAAAGGGTGCACCTGGCAGAGGGAACAGCATGTACAAAGGTCTGGAGAACATTGCTTATTCCAGAAAATGTGAGCGATTTAGTCTGACCCAGGGGTACTGTACGGGGAGGAAGCGGAAGTGATGAGGTCAGAGAGAAAGACGGGATGCCTTTGGGGAATTGCAATTCTAGCCAGGCCCCTCCCCACCCCTCCTCCACCTCCTCACCCTCATCCCAGTCCCGGGATCATGACTCAGTCATGGGGTTTTCACACTCTCTGGCTTCCAGCCTGGCACAGTTTCTGTATCTCAGCAAATGTGTCATTCATCAGCAGATCATGTCACCCCACTGATCCACTCGGTGGGTTCCTGAATGTCAGCTGATAGTCCCAGATTGGACAACAATTCTTCCAGAGTTTCACAAGGCAAAGGAATTCCAACTTGAAAATCAAGGGAGCGTTAATACATATGCTACAAGCCGGGTGCATAGCCCACAGATGTTCAGGCAAGTTTTGTTCAACTGGAAAGAGGAGAATCACATTATAACCAGGTCTACAACCACCTCTTATTGAGTGTGTCCTGTCCCTAGCACCTGAGTCTCCTTTCCTCCTGAGAAGAACCCTATGAGGGAAATGCTTTGGCTCTCCCCATTTCACAGATGAGAACCGAGGCCCAGAATTTAGGAGACTTGTTCCAAACCTCACATGCACAATCTCTTTTTCATCCTCACTACAGCGCATCCCGGTTTCGGAAATGGGGAAACTGAAGCCCAGAGAAATGACACAACTTGCTAGAGTCACACAGCAAAAGTGAGTCACACAGCAAGAGTCTGTTGCTGTGTGGGAAGGTGAAATGGTGCAGCCTTTTTGGGAAACAGTTTGGCCTTTCCTCCAAAGGTTAAACGTAGCGTTACCAACCATAGCGCCTAGCAATTCCACTCTCAGGAATAAACCCAAGAATGGATAACGGACCTCCACACAAAAACATGCGCAAGTAGGTTTATAGTGGCATAATTTATTATACCCCAAAGTAGAAACAACCCAAATGTTCACCAACTGATGAATGGATAAAAAAAAAAAAAATGTGGTCTATTTGTACAATGGGGTCTTATTCCGCCATGAAAAGGAATAAAGTTGTGACCCAAACGACACCATGGATGGATCCCGAAAACATGCAAAGTGAAAGAAAGACCCAAAGAAACACATATTCTATGATTCCATGGATATGAAATGTGCAGAATGGGCAAATCTATAGAGACAGAAAGTAAATTAGTGAGTGCCAGGGGCTGGGATGGGGTCAGGGGTTGAAGGGAAACGGAGAGTGACCGATAATGGGTATGAGGTTTCTCTTTAGGATGATGTAAATATTCTTCTTAGGCTGATGGCTGCACAGCTCTGAATATATGAAAAACCACTGAATCGTACACTTGAAATGGGGGAATTATATTGTATGTGAATTATATCTCAATAAAGCTGTCAAAGAAAAAAGTGTAAAAAAAAAAAGAGAGAGAGGACAGACTGAATATCTGCTGCTCTGTACTTAACTAGCCTGAGCCAACAAGGGGCCGGAGAGGCGGGAGGAAGCAGAATGGAAAAGCTCACAGACATTTCAGGCATGGCTGGAACCAGGCGCTCCTGAGCTGTCAATGGGCTTTGTCAAGCTCAGACTAGCCTGTGTTGCCTTTTCAAGCAGGTGACAAAGATAGCTTTGGCTGCTCCAAGCTGCCGCACTTTTAAACATCCCCACCACCCTGGGGATTCTGCATAGTATCAGGAAAGGCTTGGGGGAGGGTCCTCATTGACCTGGCCTGGATCGCCCTTGCACTACTCACTGTGGCCAGAACAATTTGTTGCTCTGATGGTCCAGGACTGGGTGACATGAACCACCCTAGAGCCAAAAGTACGGTCAGCTCCCCCAAAACCACATGGCCAGAAGTGGGGGCAAATGGGGATAATCGGGATTTTGGGCAGGTGCAATGCCCATGGTATTGAGGGACTGTGGACCCACTGCCCAGGTTGGACTCCTTCTTCCTCCACTTGCTAGCTCTGTGACCTTGGCAAAGTGCTAAACCCTTCCATGCCTTACTACCTGTAAAACCTCTGTTTTACACAGATCACAATAACAGTCCCATGTCCATCACAGGACTGTTCCGTGGTGTAAATGAGATGAATTCGGTAAAGTGTTTAGAGGGGCACCTAGCACACCGTGAGCAGTCATTACATTATCTACTATGATAACACACATGCCGATGAGCCATCTCGTTCCCCACGTCACTTTGGGGACAGCAGGAAAACAGATAATAAGAATATCAATCACTGGTCAAACCGTGAAGAAAGAGGAAGAGACAGCCCTGGGTGTTCCTGGGTGACTGGCTCTGGAGCTGTGGGCCCACAGTGCCTCTACTTCCCCCAGCCGAGCATCACTGAGCTCCCTCTTCTGACTCTTGATGGTTATGGGTTCTGAAGTTTATGCGATTTTAGAAAAAGAATACAAAGCTGTAAATATTAAGCAGGGAAGAAAGTATTTATTGACCAAAAAAATAGCTCATCTCTAATTATTGGACGCTTGGAGAGTTGTTAATCATTATTTCCTTCTAGGACAGGATCCATGATCAAGACCATGTTTTTTGTTTGTTTGTTTGTTTTGTTTATTATTATTTTTTATTAACATATAATGTATTATTTGTTTCAGGGTCAAGACCATGTTTTGCACTTAGTTATTATGTCTCTAGTTTTCTTTATTTTTTTTTAAGATTTTATTTATTTATTTGACAGAGAGAGACACAGCGAGAGAGGGACACAAGCAGGGGGAGTGGGAGAGGGAGAAGCAAGCCTCCTGCTGAGCAGGGAGCCCGATGTGGGGCTCGATCCCAGGACCCTGGGATCATGACCTGAGCGGAAGGCAGACGCTTAACGACTGAGCCACCCAGGCGCCCCTGTCTCTAGTTTTCTTTAATCTGGAATGATTCCTCAGCTTTTCTTTGTCTTTTATGACATTAACATTTTTTTATTTTTTTTTAAGATTTTATTTATTAATTTGAGAGAGAGAGAACCCTAGCATGAGCCAGGGGAGGGGCAGAGGGAGAGGGAGAAGCAGACTCCCTGCTGAGCAGGGAGCCTGATGTGGGACTCGATCCCAGGACCCTGAGATCATGACCTGAGCTGAAGGTAGACGCTTAACTGACTGAGCCAGTCACGTGCCCCAACATTAACATTTTTAAATCATACAGCCCAGTTATCGCATAGAATGTTCCTCATTTAGTATTTGTCTGCTTAACATTGTTGCATAACAAAATACCCCAAATTTCTACAGAACAAGAATTCAGAAAGAGCATAGTAGAGAAGCCTGTAATGTATCAGGCTTACTTATTCACCTATCTGGCTGCTGGCTGGGGCTTAGCTGGGCTCATGGTCTGAACATCCACACAGGGCATCTCCATGTATCCTGAGCTTCCTTACAGTATGGTGGCTGGGATGGAAAGACAAGCAGCCAAGTAAGAGAGAGAGAATGGAGGAAGCTATACTGTCTTTTATGACCTGGCCTTGGAGGTCATGCACTGGCATTTTGGCTGCATTCTATTAGTTGAGGAAATTATTGTTTTCTACCCAGGTTCAAGGGCAGGGAACATGGACTCCACGTCTGGAGGAGGCATGCCAATGTCACTTCATAAGAAAAGCACTCGGGATGGGATAAATATTGGTGTGACCATCTTTGGAAAATACAATCTGCTCCAGTTTGATTCTGGCTATGCATCCCCAGCTGAAATGTGACTTAAGGGGTGTATCTTTCTCAGGGAGTCACATTTGGAGGGACATAATGTCGCTCTCCTCTCCTTGATGATGTTGATTTTGATCTCCTGGTGAAGGTAGAGTTCTCCTTAAAACTGATACATAATCTGTTGGGGGGAACATGTGAAGACCAATGAAATATTTTGTTCCTCATAAATTTCTCTGAGCCCTTAGATTAAGCATTCGTTATTAATTTTTGCCTGAATCAGTCTGTGATGGTTTTAAAATATTATATATAATTTTTTCAGGGCACCTGGGTGGCTCAGTCGGTTAAGCATCTGACTTCAGCTCAGGTTATGATCTTGGGGTCCTGGGATCGAGCCCTGCGTTGGGCTCCATGCTCAGTGGGGAATCTGCTTGTCCCTCTGCCCCTCTCCCCACTCGTGCATGCTCTCTCTCTCAAATAAATAAATAAATAAAAACTTAAAACATATATTTTTGTTCACAGAAATATACACATTTGTTTGTCTTGTTTTCTTGTAAAGGTGTATCTTGGAGTGCATCCCATCTCGGTACAATCTTTTCCAAGGTCAGCTTTTATTTTCATAATGATGGATCAGTATAATTTTGGTGATGGCTGCTCCTGCCCACGTTCCTTTGCTGCTTCTCCTCATCTCTCTGATCTTGATCATGTTGGATGTGCCCCGCAGCTCAGTCCACAAACGTCTTCTCCCAGCCAGACTCCTGGCTTGAAATAGCATCTCAACACTGACATCCCCAGATGTATGTCTTCAGCCAAGACCTCTCTCTTGAACTTCAGGATCAGAGTTCCATCCATCTCTTCCATATCTCCACTTAGATATCTAGCAGCCATCTCAAAAGGAACACACCCCAAATCCAAATTCTGACCTTCTCCACACCCAACCAGCCCTATCTTAGTTAATGTCTCTGCCCAGGCCAAAAATCTGTGCACCATCCTGGACTCCTGTCTGTCCCTCATCCCCCACATCCAAACCAACCTGTCTTCTTGGTACCACCTTTAAAATACATCCAGAATCAGAGTGCCTGGGTGGCTCAGTTGGTTAAGCGTCCAACTCTTGGTTTCTGGTCAGGTCATGATCTCTTGGTTTCTGCTCTGGTCATGATCTCAAGGTTGTGAGATCAAGGCTCGCATCAGGCTCCATGCTGGGTGTGGAGCCTGCTTAAGATTCTCTCTCTCCCTCCGCCCCTCCCCCCTCCCTCTCTCTAAAAAATAAATAAATAAAATAAAATACATCCAGAATCAACACTTCTCTGCCGACACCATTTTGGGCCAAACCACTGTCATTTTTCATTGGGATTATTCTAGCAGCCTCCTGACGAGACTTGTTGCTTTTTTTCCCCCCAATAACTGACTCTCAAATTGAAAGCGAAAGTTAAGGTAGAATCGGGCCACGCCCCTTCCCTGCTCCAATCCCTCTAATAGCTGCCGTCTCATTCAGAGGAAAAGCCAAAATCCTCAGCCTGGCCCACGAGGACCTGAGAGGTCAGGTGCACTGCAACTTCTCTGACCTCAGCTCCCCACTCTCCTCTCTGGCTGGAGAGCCATCTCCAGGGCCATCTCCTACATGGCCCATATCCTCTCCTTCTTCAAGTCGTTGCTTAAACGTCCCCTCCTCAGGGAGGCATTCCCCGAACAAAAACCGCAACCTCCCCGAACATGTCTTGCATTCCATAGCCCCCTCTCTGCTTAATTTTTCTCCATGGCACTGGTCAGCATCTAAACCTCCACCAACAGTCAGAGAGAGCAGGGACCACGTCTGTGTGTACACAGAGGCACCCCCAGTACCTAGCACAGCGCCTGGTAGGTGCTCAGTTAATATTTATTGCACGAATGAATAAATGAATGAAGGAAGCATCGTTGTACCAAACACAAACCTGCCTAGAGCTACGTGCATAGCGGGCACCCAAAAAGGGTTGAATTCACGAAATAAAGAATGAAAAGCACGAATCCCACTTGTGAGATCAGTGATCTGAGGCTGCTGTTCATAGTGACTTATGGAAGTTTCCCTGATTAAACAAATCTGTTCCGTAGCCCAGGAGCTGGTAACGTAGGCAGTCAGGCTGCTGGCAGCAGCCTGGCCCCGGATGTGGTAATCAGGCCACATCACAGGGGAAAGGGGAATTTTGTGGCCAGAGGCTCCAGGGGTGGAGCATTTGGGGAAGCTGATGCCTGTACTTCGGGTCGAAACAGAAACTGCAGTGGCTGGTAAGAAAGGAGGCCCCCACCTGTGCCCCTCGGCCCCTCAGCCACTAACGGCTTCCAATAGACCACAGATACTTTTTATTGAAATGTAACATACATACAGAAAAATGCACATGTAAGTGACAGCTCAGTACATTTCCACAAAGGCAACTCACTAGGGTAACCAGCCCCTAGACCAAGGAACAGAACATTTCCGGTCCCCTTTCCAGTCTCTACCACCACCCTCAACAGTAACCATGACCCCAATTGCCAACACCAATAATTATTTTGGCCTGTTTTTGCACTTCATGTAATGGCATCATACAGCACTCATTCTTTTGTTTATTACTTCTTTGCACAACATTATGTTTGCAGCAACGGCTGCAAAGACCTCACCTCTTCCTCCACAAGCTCAAAGTGGGAATGGGATCCTAATAACTCCGCTTGGCTGGTTTCAACATACCGGCCATTCCTTGGAGCCTCAAAACCATTCCATGAGCTGCAATTGTTAATGCTTCCATGTCACAGATGAGAGGACTAAGGCACAGAGAGCTTTAATAATTTGTTCAGCTATGAAGTGAAGAGTCTGCATTTGAACCCAGGTCTGTCTGATCTCCGAGACATTTTCTTACCCACCATACACATTTCTTATTGATAAAATGACCACTTATTGAACACTCTCTTTGATCTGAACATTGTGCTTGAACTTTACTTGATTTTCCTAGCCCCTGAATGAGGAATATACCTTTATCCCTGCTTGACAGATGATGGAGGTAGGATTCAGGGAGGTTAAGTAACTTACCCAAGGTTGCACAGCGAGGAAAGCATGAGAATAAAGATTTAACCTTTACTGTATTGATTCCAAAGTCCAGTGCAGGGTGGTGTCAGTACCCAGCATTTATGTGCATCTTTCAAATATACCTACTGAGGGGGCACCTCAGTTGGTTAAGTGTCTGACTCTTGATTAAAGCTCGATCTCAGGGTCCTGGGATTGAGCCCTGCATTGGGCTCCACACTGAGCTGGGAGTCTGCTTGGGATTCTGTCTCTCCCTCTGCCCCTCCCCCTGCTTGCACATGCTCTCTCTCTCAAAATAAAATAAAATAAAATAACAATAGCAGGTGTCTTTTGTAGAGCTTCTCTGAGTCAGATGCTTTGGATCAAGATTATGAATGACCCCCCTCCCCATATATGTTCCTGCCTTCTCTCTACTATTAAGAGAACAAACGATTTTTAGCTGGACCCACAACTTTCAAGGGCTTCACCACATATCCCACCCTTCTTTGCAGTGAGGTGGAGCCATGTTTAGATTAAGTGACAGCCAATGGAAAGCTCTGCTCTCACACATCCAAAGGACCAACTTCTGGGTCCTGCCTTTCCCAAGGAATGGGCAATGCTCCACTGTACCCTTTTCCGCTGGCTGAAATGACAGCCATAGTATTGGGGAGCCACCCTGGCCCTGGACTACTGACACCCACACAATTCCAAGAAAGATTTTAAAAAGAAATAAAAAACATCCCTCTTCATTGGATTGTCTATTTGTAAGTGGTTAAAATGGTGACTTGTATGGTACGTGAATTCCATCTCCATTTTTAAGAAGACAACAAACTTTCCCTTGTTAAGTCATAGTTATTTTGGGTCCCTGGTTTGTAGCCTAATATATAACACCTTAGATTCATAATCTTTATTTCTTGGGTCTGCCTCACGAGAGAGGAAGTATGGTGGCCTCTTAATAGTTGAGGGGCTTAATAGATGCTCTAGATCACACAGCTGGGAAGCGCCAGAGCCAACCCTCTGAAACACCAAGTCTTATGTCCTTCACTTACACCTGGGACTGGCAGACGGTGGCCTGTGGGCCCTTGCAGCTAAGGATGGTTGTCACATATTTAAAGGGTTGAAGAGAGGAAGAAGAGAGGAATATGCAACAGAGGCTTTATGTGGTCTGCAAAGCCTTAAATATTTACTATTTAACTCTTTACAGAAAAAGGTTGCCAACCCCTGCATTACATCTTTTCTTTCTTTCTTTTTTTTTTTATAAGATTTTTTTTATTTATTTGCGAGAGAGAGAATGAGAGACAGAGAGCATGAGAGGGAGGAGGGTCAGAGGGAGAAGCAGACTCCCTGCTGAGCAGGGAGCCCGATGCGGGACTCGATCCTGGGACTCCAGGATCATGACCTGAGCCGAAGGCAGTCGCTCAACCAACTGAGCCACCCAGGCGCCCTCTTTCTTTTTTTTTAACCTCTCAGTATCTCTGCTTGGGAATGAGGGCTTAGATATTTAACAAAAGCAGGGACATATGTGTTAGAGTCACAGAGGGCATGAATTGAGAGAGGAGCTGGGATGGGAGTGTGCTAAAGGGTTTGTTTTGGTTAAACAGGTGCTGTTTATTGAGAGGCCACAGGCTTCTAGAGGAAAGATGGGTTAAGACAGAAGCGGGGTTGGGGCGCCTGGGTGGTTCCATCTGTTAAGCGGTTAAGTGTCTGCCTTCTGCTCAGGTCATGATCCCAGGGTCCTGGGATAGAGCTCCGTGTCCTGGGATGGAGCCCCCCTGTAGACCTCCCTGCTCAGCGGAGAGTCTGCTTCTCCCTCTCCCTCTGCCACTCCCCCTGCTTATGCTCTCTCAAATAAATAAATTAAAAAAAAAAAAAAAAAGACAGAATCTGGGTTGCCACTGCCAGAACAAGTGACCTTGGGTTGGACGACCTCTGTCCTCTTGGTGTTATCTACTCAGTGTCAAGTCCCCGATCTCAGGCAACAGCACCCTGATTTTTCCTAGAAGCCCGCGTCTCTACTCCCTGTCCCTGGAAGCATATGGGGTAAACTCCATGCTTGGCTCCAGGGCAGGCCAGGTGCCCTAAACCCGCCAATCAGTGCCTCACCTCTCTGCCCATGGGGATTGGTTCAGTGATGGGCATGTGCCCCACGTGGACCAATGAGCCAGCCCTCGGGGTTTTAGAATCACTGGCCTCGCCCTGTTTTCTTTCTGCTGTTCTGGAAGAGTGTGGCGAGGGCCTGAAGCTCAAGGTGGGCACTAGTGAGAGAGAAAGAGACTCAGCTCTGATAACTGATGAACCCCCTGAATCTAGCCAGCTGTACCTGAAGCCAGCATATCCTTGGACGTGTTATTCTCCCTGAGCCCAGATGGCTGTGTTTTGGCTTGCAGTCACCATGGCAGACGATGTTGGTCCTCTGCCCCTGTATCCCCTTGGCAGTCGTCATTGTGATGCTCAACAACCTAAAGGCTGCCAATCTCCAACCCCTGCGCTCTCTGTCGGAGGCCTTTGTTCCCAAAGACCTTTAGCTCAAATAAGTGAGAATGCTGGGGGCTCACCCTCCCCTGGGAGGAGCTTAACCAATGACTGACAGGAGTTGGTGGATAAATACCCCTACTCCCTTGAGCCCTGGGTGGACGATACTGAGGACTGTTCTACTCTGAGTCCTGCGGTTCCACAGTGGGGTTGCCCAGAGTGACTACCTGCTCAGTAACTTATCTTGCTTCTTTCTCTGTCCTGTCTCACTTCCCGCTTCCCCCATCAGGGATCCCACCTGCCATCATCTCTTAAATAAATTCCTTGCCCACACATCCTTGTCTCAGATCCGCTTCTATGGAAACCCAACCTAAGCACTTCCTAAGATCAGCTTTCTGTCACTCACAGCCAAAAGCGCTCTGGCTGACGCGTAGTTCAAGCATTCTTTGAACACATGCCTCCTAACCATATTTTTCCAACCTGTTTTTCAGCTGATAAGCAGCACATGACCTGGCCTCCCGGGGTACAAGGCTGAAAGGGCCCTGAGAAGAGAAACGCCCCTGGATGGCCCTGGGACAGCTCAGTGATGCCCCTGCCTGTTCCCGCCTTACTTCAGCCTTTCCCTGAGCCCATGCATTCAGAAGCCCCAGCCAGCTGCCCCGCCCACCCCGGGAGAGGGCCCCAGCTCCCTCCCCAGACTCTCTTTTATCTGTAAGACCTCACTGTTGTCTTATCACTGGCAGGATAAGACATACTATGCCATCTTCCTGTCCCTGACCTTTGTAGGAACAGTACGCATCCAGGGCTTGTGACGTTACCTCTGGGGATAAAAGCAATGAGAACCGGGAGGTTCCTAAGGGGTCACCATTCATCCATCATCCATCCAACAAATATTTATTGAGTGCTTTGGGCAAGGCATTTTGAATTGAAGACAAATAGAAACAACTAGAGCCAGCTTAAGCAGAAAGGGACCTATTAAATGTTTCAGGTAGTACCCTGCATGCTAAATAACCATAAATGGCATGGGTAGAAGCACCAGAGCCGGGAGAAATACCCACCCTCACTCTGCACTGTTTCAACAGAAATGTGGCTACTGCTGTCCCACCTCAGCTCAGGACTTAGGGAGCTGCTAGGGATTGGCTGATGGGACCCCCCCAACTATTCCCTAGGAGACCCAGATTCTCCGACCGCTGTGCTTGCCCAAAGATGCAGCCTCTTGGTGTCCCACAGCTTGTGTTTGTCTCTAAGGCTTCACCAGGGGAAGCTGGATCACATAAGTCACTCCTGTTTGTTGCAAGGACGTCTGGGAAATGTGTTTTTTCACTGTCTTGCCTTTATAGTACAGGAAGCCACGTTAGAATGGGATTGGGACAGAGTAGGAGAGGCAGGTCTGTAATGCCGGTCACAGGCTCACAACAGTGATAAAGTCAGAAAAGTTCTCTGTTTTCCAAGAGCTCACAGTTGATAGCGGGACACCAACACTAATGAAATAATTCCGGGAGGGGAAAGCATTACTCAAGGGAAATTTGAGAAATTATGAGAACATAGACCAGGAGGACTTAACCCATTCCAGCAGGGCCTCCTGAAAGACGTGTCATTGTATGGAAAGATGAAAACGCTGAAGCCCAGAGAGATTAATCAACTTGCCTGATGTCACACAGCTGAGAAGCAACAGGATGGTCAGAACAGGGGCGGGAGGATAGGAGCGCTGGCGAGGACAGAGAAGCCACATCTCTATCGGAGGAGCAACAGGAACCACGGGCTGCCCCTCGGGATCCACAAGGTCAGCCTCTGTTCTGCCTGGTTGCTGCCTGGATCGTGCCCGTTGTTAAACCTTTCAGTATCACCCCTGCTATTACCATAGACATAAAATGTTGTGTTGTGGCTTTAATGGTTACATAAGTACGATACTAAGAGTTTACTTCTGAAAGCTTCTTTTCTTACTCAACATTATAAAGACCTATTTCGATCTAGATTATTCATTTTTACTGCTCACTGGAATTCCTTTATGGGAATTCCTTATGTTTATTTACCCACTGACCCCATCCAGTTGATTCCGCCCTATTATGGGTGAAGCTACCACGCCATCTTCACACCTGCTAGAGCTTCTCTAGGGTGAACCCCTGAAAGTGGGATGGTTGGTCGCAGAGTGCATGCGTTTCAATTTGCCAAACCGTAGTGTAGGAGAGTTCCCATTACCCCACTTCCTCACCAATTGTAATACACCACCATCACATATGGCACTAATTATGTGCCAGACACTTTCTCAACATTTAACATGAAATAACTCGTGTAACCCTCCCAAAAAGCTTTGAGGTAAAATCAATGATCATTCCCATTTGATAGATAGAGAAATGGAGGCACAGAGAGGTAGAGTAACTAGCCCAAAATCACTCAGTTAGGAATGGCAGAGTGTTTCTATACTTTGGTATTTTCTGATTTTCAAATTGTTGTCTCTGGCTGTGAAACATCAATAAATATTTGAACTTTCATTGCCTACTTTGGAGGGACCTTGAGGATCATTCCATCCATTTGATGGCCTGTCAGGTGTCCTCTTTGGAAAAAAATGCCCTTTTTTTAGCCTTGGCTGCTCCTGATTTCTGATCTTCAAAGCAGATGCTCCTGGAGTCCGGAACTCCAGGCAGAGCCTGGCACTGGGTAGGCACTTGGTAAAAATGTACTGGACCGAACTGGCAGAGTCTCTCACCCTTCTCTCCTCCCAGAAGCCTGATGGTGCTTAATAACACTTCTGCTTATATTATTGGCCCATCGTCTGTGTGCTGGACACATGAGCAGCTCCCTGGCCCCAAACCCACTTTCTCCTCTGTGATCTGACTCTAGTTATCTCCCTGATCTCCTCTTCTTGTTTCTTGTGAACCCCACTGGCCATCTGCCTGTCCCTTCAGTCAGCCAACTTCACTCCCACCTCAGGGCCTTTGCATGTGCTATTCCCGCTGCCTGGAACACTCTTCTCATGGCAACTCCATCTCATCCAGGCTTCAGCTCAAATGCCACCTCCTCAGAGAGGCTTTCCTGACTATCCTGTTTAGAGGAAACAAAGGCATGAAGAGATTGAGCATAATTGTAATTACACAGCTGGAGTATGGGTAAGATTTTTGAATTTTTTTATCTTATGTGCCTATATTTCCATTTTTTTCTGAAATGGTGATGTATTTCCTACATGTATTTTTTTTTTACTCAAATTTGAAATTAAGAGCCAATCCTGAGAGAGGACAAATGAGTTTCTGAGGCTCTATTTTTTCCAATCTTCCTGGCTCAACACTTCATCAGGATTGCAATAAGATCCCAGCATTTTGTAACCTCCAGGATTTCCTTACTCTCTGCTCCCACCCCCATCCCACCTTCCACCTGACCATTGTCTGCCCTTGGCTCTGAATCATAAACTTAAAAGCAAAGCCTCAGATCCAAAGCCTATCTGCTAAACAGCCTCCCCTCTCCTACGGATGTTTCTGATCAGCAAAATGGGGATAATAAAAGCACTTACTTTGCAAGGTAGTTATGAGGATTCAGTGTTATGGTGCTTAAAAAGCATCTAACAGAAGGAAAGCTACTACTGTATGGGATCACTTGATCTCTCTGAGCCTCAGTTTCCCAATCTGTGAAATAAAGATTTTAAAAATCCATACTGAGCCCATTAGAATGCCTTTTGCTAGAAAGAAGAAGCTAATAAAATTCAAAGGGTTCTAGACAGAACCACCTACCCTACCCCCCCCCCCGCCCCCGCCCCAGGATATCCAGCTCAGGCCAACTGCAAGACAGTGATAGATCTAGCAGCCTAATGCTATCATCAAGGACCTAGGTTCTCTCCGTCTCTCTGTTCTGCTGACCCGTGTTGGTTTCATCCTAAGGTTGGTCCTCCTTGTGATCACAGGATGACTTGCCAAAGGCTATCAGGGTCGCAGACATGCTCTCTCATGTCCAGTCACAAAATACGCTCCCTTCCAGACCCTTTGCTGGAAGAATGAGGAAGAACTTTCCTGGCAGATGTCTCCTCGCTTCTCATTGGCCAAATTTGGGTCACATGCCCATTTTTGAACCAATCTCTAGCAAAGGGATGCAATTCTATGATTGGCTCAGACTAATTGGGTCCCAGGCTGGGCGGGAATGGATGTCAAGGAGTTACCTCACAGTCCCCCAAACCTCAAAGAGTGGCAGAAGGAATGAAATGACATCATGCTTGTGGTATATGTATACAATGGAATATTATGCAGCCATCAAAAGGAATGAGATCTTGCCATTTGCAACGACGTGGATGGAACTGGAGGGTATTATGTTGAGCGAACTAAGTCAAACAGAGAAAGACATGTATCATATGACCTCACTGATATGAGGAATTCTTAATCGCAGGAAACTGAGGGTTGCTGGAGTGGAGGGTCGGGTGGGAGGGATGGGGTGACTGGGTGATAGACACTGGGGAGGGTATGTGCTCTGGTAAGCGCTGTGAATTGTGCAAGACTGTTGAATCTCAGATCTGTACCTCTGAAACAAATAATGCAATATATGTTAAGAAAAAAAAAAAGAAGAAGAATGTAGCAGGAGGGGAAGAATGAAGGGGGGGAAATCGGAGGGGTAGACGAACCATGAGAGACGATGGACTCTGAAAAACAAACTGAGGGTTCTAGAGGGGAGGGGGTTGGGAGGATGGGTTAGCCTGGTGATGGGTATTGAGGAGGGCACATTCTTCATGGAGCACTGGGTGTTATGCACAAACAATGAATCATGGAACACTACATCTAAAACTAATGATGTATGGGGATTAACATAAGAATAAAAAAAATAAATGACATCATGCTTTGCAAAGTTTAGCACACACTGGTTATTTCATAAACAGTAGTTCTTATTACTGTCATTATCAGCATTGCCATCATTTGGGGACTTTGGCATCAGACAGATTTCAATTAAAGAGTTTCTCCACTTCTTAGCGGTGTGGCCTTATGCAAGTGGCCGACCTTCAATTCTACTATGTAAAATGGAAATGATAAGAGCTCCTAAGCCTTGTCATTATTGTGTGGCAAATAGTTACTGCTCATCTGTGCTGGGTTTTTGTTGTTTGTTTTTGGGGGGAGTTGTTTGCTTGTTTTTTGTTTGTTTGTTTGTTTTTTATCTTCCCAGTAGCAATTTGGTGACCTTTTCTTTCCAGTAGATGTGCTCCAAGTGAGGGACACTCCTCCTTCCGACTCCGGGAATGGATGCATTATCCTCACCTGGATTCCTGCACCACTCCCCCTCCCCCCGCAACAAGGCCAATGTGATTGGTTCAGGGAACACATGTGATCCAAAATATATCAATGATAGGCAGCTCCAGAATTTTGCTGGTCTTGCCAAGGAAAGGGGTACTCTCTTTTGTGTCTAGGATTTCTGAGCTAGAACAGAAGCTAGGAGCTACTGGAGACTCTTGGTCACCTCTTGGGAAGAGCCTGCCTGAGAGTGAAACCAACAGAAGGGGAAGCAGAGAGGGAGATGAGAGAGGCAGAGGCCTGTTGACCCTCTGGAGCTCCTGGATCCAACCATGCCTGAACTAGCTATACCACGTCTCCTTTAAACTAGCTTGAGGTTCTTTTGCTTGTGATGATGAGTTCATAGCGCAGCCTAACCCTGCTAAGTTGGAGAATCAGAGAAGGAGGTAGTCCTCTGAGAATCATGCCTGCCCAAATCAGCTCGGTGTCCTGAGAATTTTGTTCAGGCCCATGCATAGAGTAGAACTCTAGAAGTAATTGGAGTTAAAAGTGCAAACAGTCTGGTGAGTATCCCTCCAGACTTTTTTTCTATGCTTTAATAATAAATGTGTGTGTACATATACACACACATAGAGGAATATTTTTACAAAGGTGGAATCACACTGTACATTTTCAGTTCAAAGGCCACCTCCTCAGAGAGGCCTTCCATGATCACCCCATCTAAGTATCTCCACCTTAGTCTTGCTTTCTTGCATCACAGCATTTTTCATTACCCAAATTAACTTATTTTGTTTACTTGTGCACTTCCTCTTCTTGCAGAATGTCAGCTCTATGAGGGCAGGGATTTTTCTCTGCTTATCATTGCCATGTCCCCAGTGCCTTGAACAGAGTGGTTAAATATTCAATACCTATTTGTTGAATAAATATTCTGTAGGTGGTATGTTTAACTGAGCAGTATGATCACAAACATCTCTTCAGGGTAATAGATATGGATCTGCCTCAATCTTTGATTCAAATGCATGGAATACTATTGATTGGTTGGGCCATGTTGTTTTCCCAAGCCCTGTTGAATAACTGTGAATGAAATAAAAAGCCAAATGGGGGTGCCTGGGTGGCTTAGTTGGGTTAAGTGTCTGACTTCAGCTCAGGTCATGATCTCAGGGTCCTGGAGTCAAGCCCTGGTTCGAGCCGGGTTGGGCTCTGGGCTCGAAGGGGAGTCTGCTTGTCCCTCTCCCTCTCCCTGGGCCCTCGCCCCACTCATGCTCTCTCTGTCTCTCTCTCAAATAAATAAATAAAATCTTTTTAAAAAGGAAGGAAGGAAGAAAGGAAGGAAGGGAGGAAGCCAAATGAACCAGGGGTTGGGTGGGTCAGTACCTCCTCCCCTGAGACGCACAGTAGGACATGGGGAAAGAGAATCCTCCCAGCCTTTAACAGGCTCATCCTGATTCACAGAGAGAGGATGTGAGCAGACACGGATGACTTCATGTTCTAGCAAGAATTTCCCAGGCAAAAACAGTCCTCAAACACACAAAGGCAAGGACAAACAAATAGTTCAGTGATCACCTCAACATTGGAGGGCAGACTTGTTTATTAAGCCCTCCACTCCCAAATGGAATTAATAAAAAAAAGTTTTTCTAATTACAAAAGTAGGATTGGATTGTTATTATTTTACAAATTTCAGACAATACAGAAAAGCACTGAGAGTGAGAAACAGTCATACTTTTATTTATTTATTTATTAAGATTTTATTTATTCATTTGAGACACAGAGATACAGAGAGAGAGAGCATGAGCAGGGGGAGAGGCAGAAGGAGAGGGAGAAGCAGGCTCCCCGCAGAGCAGGGAGCCCGATATGGGGCTCGATCCCAGGACCCTGGGATCACGACTTGAGCCGAAGGCAGACACTTAACCATCTGAGCCACCCAGGCACCCAACGGTCATACTTTTAGAACATTTTGTAAATTATCTCATAGATTTTTTTTCAATTCATCAACATACGTTTAAACACTAAAGCGAATTTGTGCTACTTTTTATTCAACAGTAATCACTAAAGTTTATTGAGTATCTACAATGCATGTTTTCATTGCTCTCTGTATATTAATAGTTCTGTGTGATAAACACTATGATTAACCCCATTTTACAGATGGGGAAACTGAAACACAGAGAGATTAAGTGATTTAGCTGAGTTCAAACAGCTGTAGGTGACCAAGCTGGGGACTAGCTTTAAGGCCTGTGAACCTAACGACTCTGCTACATGGTCAAGGCAGAGGGCAGGTTTATTTCAATGTCATCACTGATGATGATATGAGTCACCCTTTTCAGTATCTGCATTTATTCTTCTATTAATGGATAAATGGGATTTTTCTAATTTTCCCCTATTAGGAAATAGAGAAGAATTTCCCTTTTGGTCTTCAAATGAGGTGAGAAAACTGTGGATAGATGTCACCACAACCAGTATTTCTTTCCTTTTTTCTCCTTTTCTTTTTTTAAAGATTTATTTATTTATTTTGAGAGAAAAAGAGAGAGTGTGTGCGAGCAGGGGGAGAGGCAGAGGGAGAGGGAGAGAGAGAATCTTCAAGCAGGCTCCCCACTGAGCACGGAGCCTGACGTGGGCTCCATCCCATGACCCTGAGATCATGACCTGAGCTGAAATCAAGAGTCAGAGGCTTAACCGACTAAGCCGCCAGGTGCCCCTCCCAACCAGTATTTCTAATCAAAGAGAAGCAATAAAGGGGTTCAGCACCACTTGGAAGCAGTCACCCCATTATGTACACATACATTGGTGTCTGGGGGTGTTACTTCTATTTGCAAAACACCCATAAAGTACTTATCATGTGCCAGGCATGGGTCTAAGCACTTCATGAATATGAACTCATTTGATCCAAAAAGAATATCCTGAAATACCTACCGGGGAAACTGAGGCACTGGGGGACTAACTTGCCCAAGATGACAAGAGGAGATCATAAGCCCCAGTGCTGGGATTTGAACCCTGGAAATTTGGCGGCACCGTATGGGTTCTTAACTCCTATTCTAACTCTCTGTCTACCCATTGGCCCAACTGAGCCAGCCAGCCAGCCCTGGGGTCCTCAAAGCAAGCCTGCCTTCAGCTGGGGACTGAAAGCACAAGACAAATTTTTTCCTCAAACAACATCCAGCTCAGAGTTCTTAGGTCCTAAGCCCGGGCAGGCTCTGCTGTGTTCTATGCCCCGGGTCTCACAGGCTGAGGTCAAGATGGCAGCCTGCCTGCTTCCTCATCTGGAAGCTCTGGGAAGAATCCGCTTCCAGATTCATTCAGGTTGTTGGCAGGATTCAGTTTCCTGTAGTCTAGGACTGAGGTCCCAGTTTCCTCATTTGCTGTTGGTGGAGGCTATTCTCCCTGCGACTAGAGGTGTCCCACACTCCTTGTCTTATAGTTCCTTCCACTTTTTACTTAAGGTGACTATCTTAACTGACCCACAGATTTGTCTTGAATAAGAAACAAAAGGACAGGGAACCCCCTTAGAAACAGGTACTCAGTGGGAATTTTCTTTTGTTTCAGTTTTGGTGGGGACCACTGTGCTGGTGTGAAGTGTTCCTTTCTAGAACAGCTCAACCATGTCTCCTGAGCCAGGAAAGGGTAAACTTCCCCAAGCCAGCCCACTAACCCTTAGCCCATCACCCACCCTGGGGATGTACAAGGGGAGACTTGAAGATTACTGGGGGGAAAATGGAGGTTAGAGAAGTCTTTCCTAGAGAGGGTTTCTTGTGCTACTGTGTGCATAGCACATAAGAGATGCTTAATCCATATTTAATGACTTATGCTGGGCACTATCTAGGTATTGGAGCTCCTAAGAGTTTAATGGGGATGAATAAGGAAGTAAGTTTTTAAAAAGAAACAGAATATTATGCTAAGAGAGAGAAGCCAGACACAAAATGCCATATACATGATTCCATTTCTATGGAATGTTCAGAAAGGCAAATCCATAGAGACAGACAGTAGATTAGTGCTTGCCACGGGATGGGGGAGTGAGAATGACTGCTAACGGGCACAGGATTTCTTGTCGGGGTGGTGGAAATGTTTGGGAATCAGATAGTCTTGATGGCCACACAACATAACAAATATACTAAATGCCACTGAATTGTATACTTGTAAATGGTGAAGCTTATGCTATGTGAATTACATCTCAATAATAATTTTTAAAACATTAAAAAAGAGAGAAAGAGCATATATGATACAGAGTGATATGTACAATGAGGCCAAGAGAGTAAAATGTTGGAAGAGATAATAACTGCAAGTGGGCAGGGCAGCCCCTCTGAGGGAGTGACAGCGGTGACAGGTCCTGAATTATGACTAGGAGGCAGTTATAAAAATATCTGGAAGAAGGTAGGTGAAGGATCAGTATGTGCAAAGGTCCTGAGGTGCGGACAAGTTTGGCACCTTCAAGGAGCAGATAGGTGAGAGGAGCTGGAGCAGTGCGGTGGAAAAGGTACAAGAAGGGGTCAGAGACTCCCATGGGGGCCAGGAAGCAGCCCAAACCAGGCCCTGCAGACCCACTAAGAAGAGTTTGGGTTTTGTGCTCAGTGAAATGAGGGGCCATGGAGTGGTTTGAGCAGAGCAACTTGATCTGATAAATGCTTCAAAAGGACGGCTTGGACTGCCACGTAAAGTAAATAGCAGGCAAGTGAAAATAGAGGCAGAAAATGTAAGCAAAGCCCTGTGACACTGTGCCCGATACTGGAAACATTCAGAAACTGCCAGTCAGCTTTCATAAATTAGCATTATGCCAGCTTGTCACATTTATTTAAAAACAAGAAGTCAAGGCCATGGTTATTTGATACTTCTGTCTTTGACACTGCCTCACCTCCCTCTTCTGTGAGTCACCAAGCTCTGTCAATTCTTCCTCCCCCGCCCCTCACCCCTTCACTCTTGGATCCTTCCAACTGTCCCCACTTTGTGACCCGGTGACAGATGGAAACACTAGTTTCCAGGCTGCCCCTGGGCATGACTTTTTTCTTTCTCCCTTTTAAAAATTTCTTCTTTTCCCTCCTATTTTTTTCACACTGTATATCATTTGCAGAACAAACCTGTTAAAAAATAACAAATAAGCAAAAGGAAAAGAAAAATACCCATGATCCACAATTCAGAGACAACTATTATCAAAACAACATTTTAATACATGTTATTCCTGTCCTTTTTTATTATTTGGCTTTAGATTTTATTTGTATCAAGATTATATAGTCACATAAATCGAAGAGTCACATTTTTTAAAAACAGAAATCTTCACTTCACACCCTCCACTCATTTCCCCCTCCCCAGAGACAACCACTTTGACCACTTTTAGCTGACTTTTTTTTTTTTTTTTTTTTTTTTTTAAAGATTTTTATTTATTTATTTGAGAGCGAGAATGAGAGAGAGAGAGAGCATGAGAGGGGGAGGGTCAGAGGGAGAAGCAGACTCCCTGCGAAGCAGGGAGCCCGATGCGGGACTCGATCCTGGGACTCCAGGATCATGACCTGAGCTGAAGGCAGTCGCTTAACCAACTGAGCCACCCAGGCGCCCCTTAGCTGACTTTTTGATGTTTAATTCCATATCTCTCAATAACATGCTTCTATTTCCACTTCTAATTTTTTTTTTTTCAGTTTTCAGTATAATCTGCTTTTCCACCATAGGATGTGAGGATTCTGCTGTCTTTCCCTCCCCAAACTTGGCCCTAGCAGATAAGCACACCCTTCCCATCCCCCCATCCTCTCAAGATGGCTATATGGTAATTTTGGTGAGATCAATATCCACTATTTACATAATTGTGACTATGTAAATGCCATTCACAGCTGAGCTCCACAGTAAACCAGGATGTCCTTTACTTTCCTGCACAGCTTTTTATTTTTCCTTGAGTTAATAATTGTCTTATTCCCTATTCCCACCCCAAGCCAAACTAATTTTCTCAGTATTTGTTATCAGTCCAACTCTGAACTCTTTGCCAGGGTCCAAGTGTCCTCTCAACACCTTCCAATGCATCAGAAATTCTATTCATTTATCTTTTGGAAGAAATCTCTCTGGAGCCTTCAGACCTGCTGGTACCTGAACTGGTACTCATTGGTACCCAGCCACCATCTGAGATCTCCATTATCTTCTGGGGATGTTGTTTGTTTATCTTTTGTGCTGGGTCTCTGTTTCCTGGGTCATATGTCTTATTCTTCCTCATCTGATCCCCCCTTTTGGTAGCACAGCCTTCTGCAGCTCCCTGAGAAAGGGTGTTGAGAGACAGAAATTTCGTGACTTGCCATGTCTGAAAATGTGTTTATTCTGTTTGCTCCCTTGATGATTGTTTGGCTGGGTATGGAATTCTAGGTTGGAAATCCTTTTCCTTCAGAATTTTGAAGGTATTACTCCATTATCTTCTTGCTTCCAAGTTTTGGTTGAGAAGTCCAAAATTGTTCTGCTCTCAATGTTTTACATGTGACCTATCCACACCCACCCCCTTCTGGAAGTTTGTTCTTGGTATTTTGAAATTTCATGATGATGTCCTTACTATGCATTTATTTTTATCCAACATGCTGGGCACTCAGTAAACTCTTCCAGTCTGAAAACTCATGTCCTTTAGTTCTGGAGAATTTTTGTGAATTATTTTATCCATGATAAATGGATAAATGCCTATTGTGCATTTCTTGATAAAATGCCTATTTTTTCAGCTGTGGGATTTTTTTTATCCTTATCCTAAACATCTTATCCTTTCTCTCCTATTTGCTATCTTTGTCTGTTTGTCCTACTTTCTGAGACAAACCCTCAAATTTATCTTCCAACCCTTTTACTAAATTTTTAAAATTTCTACTGCCATGCTTTTAATTCCCAAGAGACCCTCTTTGTTCTCAAAATATTTCTTTTTTTATAGCATCTTGTTCTTCCTTCAGGGTTGCTCTCTGAAAACTTGTTGTTGTTGTTTTCCCTCTTGCATTGTTTATTTCCTCTAGTTACTTTTCTCTATTTGTTTTAGTCTCAAATTTTCACATAAGAGGATATCCTCAGGTATCTGATATTTCTTCATTTTCTGCTCATGTTTAAGTGTAGGGAACCAAGAAGCTGATTATTGGGTATGTTGGAAAGGGGGCTGTTGACTTTGAGTTATGCCTGTGAACTTTGTTAGGGACCCCTGATGTCAAAATATCTTTAGGTGATTCCTGAGTCTGGTCAGATTTTCTGGAGTAGACTCTCCCAGTCTCCTGCCTGAAATAGAATGAATGGCCTGGTTGGCCTGGTTCTAGAGCCATGTGGGTAGGGACACTATATCCAATTTGCCTGGCTCCTCTGGATGTGATCGATGGGGCCAGCCCTGCAGGTGTAGGGAAAGACTAGAATAGGGTAGCCCAGCATGCAGGCCAGAAAACAGCCCACAAAAAGATATCCACGTCAAATCCCTGGAACATGGGAATGCTCTCTAGCTTTGCAGCTAAGTTAAGGCTCTTGAGATGAGGAGATAATCCTGGATTATCCAAGTGAGCTCTAAGCACCATCACAGGCATCCTCATAAGAGAAAGGCAGAGGGAGATCAGAGACATGGAGGAGAAGACAATGCAAAGACGGAGTGGAAACAGAGATGACCACAAGCCAAGGAATGCTAACAGCCACCAAAAACTGGGAGTGATAAGGAATGGATTCTCTCCTAGAGCCTCTGGAAGGAGCACAGCCCTGCTGACACTTTGATTTCAGACCTCCAGGACTGTGACAGAATATGTTTCTATTGTGACACCCCACAGTTTGTGATAATTTCTTATAGCAGCTCCCGGAAGCTGCCATATTTACTAGCGTCCAGTGAATCCCCCACTATCAATGTAATGCCACTGCCCTAAAGCATGCTGGGGTCCACAAGTCCAGACACACCCCTATTTTATTGTCTCCACAGAATAGTCCTCCAACCTCTCACCTGAGTAGGTGCCCAGTTGCCTAGAATTGAGTGGGGGCTGGGAGCATATGAAAATCTGCTTCTTTTTAGCCAATTTCCTTTCTTTCACACTCTCCTCTCCTCTGCCCGCTTCCCACTCCCATTTCAGTTTTACTTTCAAAGGCACCTGGTGTCACCAATTCCTGAGCCTTCTGGAGGATTTTCCAGGGCGGGGGTGTAAATCAGGCTGGACTGTGGCTTTCCCCTCTGCTGCCTGAGGATTGGATTTTCTCAGTTCTGTTGAGCCATTTAAACCCACCTGCTTTCTCTTCCCCAAAATGTTCTGTTGTCTCCTTTCCTGTTCTCTAGTCCTTGAGGACTTAGGCTTTTACACTTGATCTTAGCCAAAAGGCCGAGAAGCAATAGAGGACTTAGGCTTTTAAAAAATGAATCCCTTCATTGCCAACCTAGTGGGGCCTAGAAGTGTAACAGAGAAGAAGCACATGGAGCTCTCTGCCTCTGCTGAAATCCCACTTCCTCCTTCCCTGGAGCTCCAGATCTGACTCAGCTCACCATTCCCCATGCCAAGAAAGGGGCTGCACACACACAGGAAGCATGGGAATGTTTTTTAATGGATCATCTTCAGCAGTGGTTACCCAGTGTGTTTACCATAAGCAATTGTTGAGGGGAGTGTCCTAGTTTGGTTTGTCCAGACATGGGAGCGGAGAATTCAGACACCCAAGAAAGAGAAGTCAATATAGGTATCTTGCCTGTCAATAGATTTTAATTAAAATGATATATATTAATATATGGATAATATATATGTATTTATATAACATATAAAATCTATAATATATTACATATTATCATACATATAAAATCCGTGTGGAGAGATTTTTTTTTTTTAATTTTATACTTAAATTCAATTTAGTTAACAGTGTATTATTAGTTTCAGGTGTAGAATTTAGTGATTCATCAGTGAGCATAAAAATTCTTAAATTCGGGCACCTGGGTGGCTCAGTTGGTTAAGCGACTGCCTTCGGCTCAGGTCATGATCCTGGAGTCCCGGGATCGAGTCTCGCATCGGGCTCCCTGCTCAGCAGGGAGTCTGCTTCTCCCTCTGACCCTCCTCCCTCTCATGCTCTCTGTCTCTCATTCTCTCTCTCGCAAATAAATAAAAAATTTTTAAAAAAATTTTTTTAAAAATTCTTAAATTCATAGATTTCAGAGTCCTGGAATCTATATGGTATCAACTTGTTCAGAGTTTCACTTATAAACTATATTTTCAGAGTACATTCTTTTGGTTAAAATATAATAGGAAGAAAGTTATTTTTGGCATTTTCTATTAGGCAAAATGTTAATGCTTATGTTTGTCAAAGGTATTCTTTCATTTCCTTCTATAGTTATCTAAAAAACAAAAATGAATATAGAATTTAAAGAATATAAATAATAAGAGTTGCTATATAGACATCAATATTTATACTCTAATAACAAAAAATTTAACTTTTCCATTTCTCCCTGTACCTTAAAAAAATTATTCATTAATTAGATGATGAAATAAATCTCTGTGAAGTCATGGGGTGCCTGGGTGGCTCGGTCAGTTAAGTGTGTGCCTTCGGCTCAGCTCAGGTCATGATCTCAGGGTCCTGGAATCAAGCCCTGCATCTGGCTCCCTGCTTGGTGGAAGTCTGCTTCTCCTTCTCCCTCTGTCCCTACTCCCTGCTCATGTTCTCTCTCTCTCAAATAAATAAATAAAATCTTTAAAAGAAAAAAAAAATCTCTGTGAAGTCATAAAAGCAGAAAAATGTTAGTTTATATCACCTGGCAAAAATATAACAAAATTGGAAAGGGATACAAAATTTACATAAACAATAAGGAGGAAGTTCTAAAACATTCCCTAAGTAAATCCTGTCTCAAAGCAGAAATTATGGGGGTGCCTGGATGGCTCAGTCAGTAGAGCATGTGACTCTTGGTCCTGAGGTCATGAGTTCAAGTCCCACACTGGTCATAGAGATTACTTAAAAAAAAAAAAAGAAAAGAAAGGAAAGGAAAAAGAAACTATAATGAGAGCATCATGGGTCAAAACTCATGAGATATCCTCAAAATATGTTGTCAAGCAGGTCATCCCTGTGGGCAGCTCTAGGGAGCTGTGTTTAGAACACACACTTCAGACTTGCCCCACCCACTGGGTGAGGGAGTGGGGGCATTTATCCTCCATTTGCACCAATCATTGGTTGAGGGCTATTCTGGGAGCATTCACTCCCTAGCACAGCTAGCTTGTGCTGTGTTGAGAGGAAGCCTGTGGGCAGCAGTAGGATCCTCCAAGAAGTTATGAGCAGTCATCAGCAGAGTCTATTATGGGAGAGATCCAAAAAGAAACTCAGATTCCCAAGCCCCATACCTGAGATCCAGGAGGTCAGAATAGGCCTGGAATCTGTATTTTTTCACAAACTCTCTCAGAAGTATCTGTTGCACCATATTCCACTGAATTCTACAAGCCCAACCTTTTCATTTCTGCCTAGTAATTCTAGTACCTGTTACCTGCTATGTGGCCAGGGCCAGATTAAAATATTAAAGTTCATAGGCATTGAAAAATTACCCCCAACTCATACATAAATCCATGTGAAACAATACTAAACAGTAAACATAAATGGAAGATCAACACAGGTTTTCTTTTTCCCATGGTGTGTTGAGCAGAATAATGGTCTCCCAAAGACGTCCATGTGCTAATCCCTGGATTCTGTAATAGGTTATGTTACAATGACAAGGGGGAATTAAGGTTGCTCATCAGTTGACCTTGAGATGGGGAGATCATTCTGGATTATCCAGATGGGCTCAATGTAATCACAAAGCTCCTTGTCAAGGAAAGAAGGAAGGAGAGTCTCAGAGCCAGAGAAGATGAAATGACCAAAGCAGTGGTTGGAGTGATGCCATCGTTGGCTTTGAAGATGGTGGAAGGGGCCACAAGCTATGGGATGGGGGCAGCCTCTAGAAGCTGAAAAAGTCAAGAAAGCAGATTCTCCCATAGTGCCTCTAGAAGGAATGCAGCCCTGCCAACATCTTCAGTTTAGCCCCATAATACTTCTACCCTACAGAACACAAAGTAATAAATTTGTGTCGTTTTAGGAAAATTGCCTCCAATATGTCTCTCAATATATATCTCCTACCGGTTCTTCTTCTCTGATTGAACCCTGACTGACATACATGGTAACCGCTTTGATTCCCTTTTAAAAATATATGAAATATCAAATTCATTAAAAGTTTTCATTGGAGCCCCTGTTTTGTTGACAGCTTGAGTGTCTTCTAAGCTCTGGGAAAAGAGTGATGAACAAGACATTAACTTTCCACATCTGTAAAACTGGGCTAATCAGAGTACCTCCTGGGGTTATTATACAGATTAAGTAAGTCACTGGGCATAATGGGCTTGGTACAGAGTAAGGGTTCAAGAAATGCTAGGGGGTAGCTAGGTGGCGCAGTCAGTTAAGCACTAACCCTTGGTTTGGGCTCAGGTCATGACCTCGGGGTCGTAGGATTGAGCCCAGTGTCATGCTCCATGCTCAGCACAGGGTCTGCTTGTCCCTCTCCCTCTCCCTTTCCTCCCCCCGCCCCCCGCCACCTCATGCTCATGCTCACGCTTTCTCTCTAAAATAAATAAAATCTTAAAAAAAAAAAAAAAAAAGAAATGTTAGAAGAGGTAAGGAATGGAAGAAAAGCAGAAGAGAGAGACAATCTCCCTGCTTCCAGGGAGCTTAGATCTGACGGGAGTAAACAGGATGATAAACTTAGGAAGGAAAGAAGAGAGGGAAAAAAGAAGGGGAAAAAATATCCGACCATGATAAGTGCCTTAGAAACACTTATGTTTAATACTTCATACCCAGGGTCAGCAGCTCCCCCGGGGGGGGGGGGGGGCAAATCCAGCCTGCCACCTGCTATCAAATGGTTTCCATGTTTTCAAATGGTTGAAAACAAGTATTATGAAAATGACAAGAAACTCAAATCTCAATATCCATAAAGTTTTATTGGAACAAAGTCACTCTTATTTAAATCATCTAAGTTTTCCCACTGCAACGGCAGAGTTGAATTGTTGCAACAGAGATCGGAATGCCACAAAACCTAAAATATTTACAGTTTGGCTCTTTACAGAAAAAGTTTGCTGGCCCTTGCTTTAGACTGAGTGAGTGAGTGGTCAGGGAGGTCCTTCCTGAGGAGGTAACATTAAAGCTGAGACTGGAATGGCAAGAAAGAGGAAGGCTGGGGGTAGGCGGGCAGAAAGAACAGAAAACTAAGTTAAGAGCTTCTCTCTAATCCTATAACAGCCTTCCAAAGAGGGGCTCTGTCAAAAGTGATGATGGGACTCTGAGGTTCTGAAGGTGCAGTGGTGCCCCAGGGTCACAGAGCCATGGATCCTGAGTTGGGATAGGGAACCAGGCCTGCATGCCCTGTTCCAGCCTCTTTTCGGCCTGGCACGGCATAGGAGCCTAGAACTGCATGTTGAATGGCTTTATTTGCCTTCCTGGGGGTAATGACCGGGGATTTTAGATTTGTTCCCAGGAATAGGTGAGAAGGGCCTGGGATTTGCCCTCGGGCCTAAAGGCAGGTGTTCTATGGACTCCTGCTTGGCAGCAGGCCCATGACTGTCATGAAACAGGCCCTGATAACAGGATCTATGGCAAGGGCAGTGGGTGGGATGCCAGGTAGAATGGGGAGACCCTCAGAGAATCCAGGAAGCGGCTTTCATCCAGAGTAGCCCACAACTGGCAGCTTGATAGAAAAAGTCCTACCCCCAGCTCCCAGTGGCCTGACTCCAGCCAGGATCTTCTGAGGCTGGAAGGAGACTGACTCAGACAGAACCCCACTCTCAATCTTCTACGAGCCAGTTCATTTCTGCCAGGCTCTGTGATAAAGGAGAGAAGTAGGCTGTTGGCCCCATTTTAGAGCCAGAGAAATTGAGGCCATGTTGAGAACAACAGGGGGTACTTGGTAAAACACAGACTCCATGCCTGAATCCTAGCCTCAACATTTCCCAGTGTGTGATTTCAGGCAAGTGGCTTAACTTCTCTGTGCTTCAGTTTATAGATATAATAGTATCTGCCAAAAAAAAAAAAAAAAGTAAGGAATTAAGGAAACAAAAGTTCAGCACCACACCTACAGGAAGAACTCAATAAACATTGGCTGACCCTAAGCACATTCTCTGTTAGCTTTGACAACAGCGCTAAGAGATTCTAGAGTGGCAGAGGATTCTGGGTATGAGCCAGACAGATCTGTTCTCCACCCAGTTCTTCAGGGCCAAAACCTTGAAATCATCCTTGACTCCTCTCTTTCCTTTACACACCACAGTCCCTCAGAAAATCCTGCCTTCAATATACACCCAGGAGCCAATCATTCCTGTCATCTCGATGATATCACCTTAATCCAAACGGCCATCAATTCTCACCCAGATTAGCGCAAAAGCCTCCTAGCTGGTCAGGGGGCTGCCAACCGCCCAACTCTCCCCAAGCAAGCAAAGGTCGGAGGACTCCTCAAAACCCTTGTGTTTCCTAACACATCTAGCGTTAACTCACTCCTTTATTTATTCAATGATCATTTATTATTGAGTACCTACTATGTGTTACGTGCTGCTCTAGACACGAGATAAAACAGAACAAAACAGACAAAAACCTCTGCAGTCAGAAAGTTTACATCCTCCTGGAGGGAGGACAGTAAGCAAATGTAGAAGTAAAACAGGTAATATGTTAGGTGTTACAGAGAAAAATAACTCAGGGAAGGTGTTGGATTTTATTTTTATTTTTTATTTAAAGATTTTTATTTACTTATTTGAGAGAGACAGAGCGCTGGGAGAGGGGCAGACCCCCGCACTGGGCAGGGAGCCCGCCATGAGGCTTGATCCCAGGACCCTGGGATCATGACCTGAGCCAAAGGCAGACGCTTAACCAACTGAGCCACCCAGGCGCCCAAGGTTTTAGATATTAAACAGGGTGGTCAGTGAAGGTGTAATGAACAAGGTAAGAGTTAAATAAAAAGTTCCAAAGTGGGAAAAAGTGAGATCCAAGGGGCAACTCACAAGTGGAGTATTCTAGACAAAGGCCTGAGCAGTACAGAGGTGGAAGTGTTCCTGGTGTGTTTCAAGCACACAGGGGAAGCCACTGTGACCACAGCGAAAAATGTGCAGGAGGGGGAGAGTGGATTGACCTCAGAGGGGTCAAGGGGGCCGGGTTGTAGAGTCCTGTGGGTTCTCCAAGTCTTTTTTTTTCTTTGATTGAGATTAGAAGCCAGTGGAGGTTTCATTTTTTTTTAATTGTTATTATTAGTTTTAAAGATTTCATTTATTTCAGAGATCATGAGGGGAGAGGACGGGAGGGGCAGGAGAAGCCGACTCCCTGCTGAGCCAGGAGCCCCACGACTATGCGGGGCTCGATTCCAGGACCCTGGAATCATGACCTGAGCTGAAGGCAGACGCTTAACCCGTTTAACCACTGAGCCACCCAGGTGCCCCCGCACCCCAGTGGAGGTTTTAATTTAAGTAGGGGAATGACTAGAGTTTTAAAGGATCACTGTGCTGGGCCCGTGGCTGGCTCAGTCTGAAGAGCAGGCGACTCCTGATCTCAGGGTCTTGAGTTCAAGCCCCATGTTGGGTGTAGAGATTACTTAAATAGATAAAAAACTTAAAAAAAATTTTTTTTTAAGGATCACTGGGGTCCTCTGTGTGAAAGATCACAGGGAACATCGGCAGAGCCAGTGAGGCAGTTTATGGTTTAGGCAGCTACAACAGCTGTTATGAGGTATGATGGCTTGGACCAGGAAGGAGGTAGCAACAGCAGAGGTGAGGTCAAACCCAAATGTCTTACACAAGGTTAGGAGTCCTCCTGATGGGGTCTCCTTACCCCTACAAGCCTTGTTCCTTCCTGTATCCCAAACCCCACAGACCACAGCTAGGCACATACAGGTGTCTAAGAAGTATTGGTTGACTAAACCGACAAATGAATGAATGATCCAGGCCTAGGTCATCATCACCACCTATTTTATTTTATTATCTTTTAAAGATTTATTTTAGAGAAAGAGAGCATGAGCAGGGGGAAGGGCAGAGGGAGAGAAGCAGATTCCCAGCTAAACGCAGAGGAGGGCGGGGGGGGGGGGGGGGGGGGGGGGGCTGGATTGCATGACCCTGAGATCATGACCTGAGCAGAAATCAAGAGTCTGAGGCTTAACTGACTGAGCCACCTAGGCGCCCCTCATCATTACCTATTTTAATGATAGGCATATAGTCAGAAGTCAGTAAATGCTTACAAATAGAATACTGCACAATTCTGCAAGGCCAGGTGGCTAGTCCTCTTCACAGGGAGGAAAACTGGGGCTCAGATTGGGGAAGTGTCCCCTGGGGTCCCTCTGCACAGCCTAGGCTAGAAGCTTCCTTCCCAACTTTCAGGGTCAAGTCCTGGACACTGGGTGGTTAACGCCTGCTCTCAGGGTGAGTCACACTGACCTCACAGGAGTTTCCCTCAAAGCTTCCTCGCCCCGGGCTGGAGAAAAGCCGAAACTCCATGGGGCCAGGAGGTCACCAAGCCCATGCCGGTCAGGCGTCCTGAAAGTGCCCTGACCGGGTCGTCCCCCCTTCAGGCCACAGAGACGAAGAGACAGAAGGGCCGCTCGCTCACGGCTGAGGCCCCGCCCCCCGGTTGTCAGCCGGCCCGCTCCTCCAGCGGAAGCCGGAAGCAAAAGCAGTCCCTACTAGCCCCCGGCTCCGAACTCGGTGGTCTTGGAGGCTCCGCAAGATGGGGGAGAAGATGGCGGAAGAGGAGTGAGTGGGCTTTTCCCGGGCGGCGGAGGCGGCAGGGCTGGGCCCCGGCGGGTGACAGCGAGAGCCTCAGGCCTCCCTCTGGCCCTGAAAGGCGGAGTTCCTTGTGCCGCTTGGCCAGGACTGACCATGCCGGCGCCAGCGAGGAGGGCGGGAGGGATGGGCCTGGGCCCAGCCCGGCCCTGCAGCCTCCTTAAGGTCGGATCCTCGTCCAGGGAACCGGCAGCCCGGGGCAGGCCTCGAAAGCCGTCCGGCGGAAACCGAAACCCCAATTCCACTTTCCCATTTTTCGGTCTTTTGATAATCAGGGAGAGGTCCGCCGCCTCCTCCAGGAATTCCCCCACCCCCTCTTCCACTGTAACGGCCGTTTTTCGCATCTGTCTCCTCCACGGAGTTTCATTCATTCGTTAACTGTTGGCCATTTACTCTATTCCAGGCCCTGGGCACATAGTAGTGAAGGAGGCCGACCAGGAGCCGCCCTTAGGTAGTTTCCATTCTAGTGGGGAAAGACCCTAAGTAGGCAAGGTGATTTCAGAGTGCTAAAAGAAAACGGAAGTGTTAGGATGGGAGAGTCCCGCTAGGAAGAAGTGACGTGCCCGCCGAAACTGTAATGAGGAGAAGGAGGGATAGGAGAGGGAACAAGCAAATGCAAAAGGCTGGAAGCAAGAAAGAGCTTAGTGTCTTTGAGGGACAGAAGGAAAGGCAGGATGGCTGGAATGTAAAGAGCGAAGGGGCTAGCTGTACAAGATGAGATGAGGGGCGGGGGTGGGCGTCCTTTGTCCGCCAGGTACTTAGCCGGAAGGACCCCTCTTTAGTCCGTCTCCATATCTGCCGGGCACAACCTATTGCATGTTGTAGATGCCCTATCTATGTGAACCGGTTTGTAAAAATTAAAAAGGAATCCCCGTGGTTGAAATCTGACTCCCTCACCTGATATCTTTTCAGATACGTCTCTTGGCTGGCTGGGTGGTCATTTCATTTCGTCTGCTTATTTATTCAGCATATGCTCTATTGCTACACCAAACTGGGCCTCAGCAACACAAAGCAAAAGAGTTGGTATGGCCCAGTAATTTCAAGTTTGGTCTCAAACTTGGTTAGCTGAGATACTGGCCAGGTTATGCAACCTCTCTGAACTTCAGTTATTTGTGGGTAAAAAAGGGAAAGGAATAGCCCCCATCTCAGGCCTGGTATGCCTATTAAATGAGAGGTTGTATGTTATATAATCCCTGGAGTGAAGCATTTACTCAATAAACATGAGCTATTATAATCACAGTTGGAATGATTATTATATGAATATTGCACTAGTTTACAATCTGACCCCAAAGTGAGGAGAGAGCTCTGGTGAAGAACATAAGAGGTGGGGTGGGTGCAGTATTACAGAGGAGGTTACATTTGAGCCTTTAGAAATCTGAGAAGGATTTTATAAAGCGGGGTGGGATGTTCCAACCAGATCAACAATTGGGTAAATTCAGGTGGCTTCTTCAACTTGCTGCTATAATTCAAGGAAAAGAATGTAAACAGGAGAAATAAAGGCGCCAAGTAAATAACATTGGATCTTGGAATGTGATGAGACTTCAGTTTGTCTCCATTTAAATCCCCCATTAAATGCCAAAGAGCAGGCAGCATTTTGTTTCTGCACTGGCCCTGATTCCCCCTGGTTCCTGTCCTCTGAGTGGCTGTGTTCAGAGCACCTGAAGCCACTGGTACTCTCCTGCTGAGGTAGGCAGGAATTTTCTGAATCAGTTTCTCTCTGAGGCCTGCCGGTGGTTGTAAGACTTGTGAATCCCATCATCCTCTGTGCCAGGTTCTCCTTCTGTTTGTGTATGTGTGTTGATACTCAGGCCCTTTTCCCTTTATCTAATCCTGCTGTTTTTTATGTCCAACAGGTTCCCCAACACAACTCACGAAGGTTTCAATGTCACCCTTCACACTACCCTGGTTGTCACCACGAAACTGGTGCTCCCGACCCCTGCCAAGCCCATTCTCCCTGTGCAAACGGGTGAGCAGGCTCAGCAGGAGGAACAGTCAAGCGGCATGACCATCTTCTTCAGCCTCCTCGTCCTAGGTGAATGTGGAGACACCCTCATTTGCCATCTTGAGTGTCTTTGTGTGCTGTCTATAAGGTCAACCCTGTCTAAGCCACCATTTACTTGATGTCAAGTCTTCCTTTCATTTGGTTTGATGTCAAACACTGAGGGACAATGATCAGTTCATAAGAGGGTACTCCTTTTTCTATAAAATCATCGAGCCTAGCAATTTTGAAGAGCTCTTTATATATCTTAGATGTCATTTGGAAGAAAGAAGGGATTTTTGAGCTAGAAAGAACCTTGAATGTCTTCTAGTTTAATGGATTTCAAACCCTACTCATGAGTGTGTGTGTGTGTGTGTGTGTGTGTGTGTGTGTGTGTGTGTAGGTGGTGGTGGGAGCAGGAGGTGGGCTGAGTCAAATGGGAGGGCATCTGACTTTCTGACCAGAGCAGCATTTTGTCTCCTATTAGGCTTCTGTGTAAATTTTATGTAATTAAAGGTTTTGTTGCTGAGTAAAAGATCAAACACCCCTTTCCTTGCCCTCTGTCTCCCATTAACCGTGGTTATGACTTTTACCATATCTGTGTACTGCCTATGTTGTTGTTTACTTATGTAATGTTTTTCTTTGAACAGATTCACTCTCAATAGTCTCATTTTGTTCAACCTCCTCCAGTCATGGGTGAGAAAATTTAGGCCCAGAGAGATTAAGCAAATGACATGCCTTGTTTCTGGGAGACTAGAGATTAATATTTGGGTTGCCAGACATCAGTCGAGAAGTTTAGGTAAAATGCAATAACTTAGATGCCTCCTAGAGACTGTAGACAACTGTTTTAGACCAAAAAACAAAACAAAAAAACAGTTGAAACTGCCCAACCACTTTGGACTAGCTGACAAAGGAAGAAATAACTTCAAATTTGACCCAAATCCAAACTCTTATTGGATGAGTAAAGTTGGCATATTTACATTTTCCAGTCTTCTTTTCATGATACTGAGCCATATTTCTAATTAGATTAGGTCTTTTCAGAGGAATGGGAACTACAACCTGATTGAAAGGCACAAAGCATTTAGCTGATGTCATTGAGGACTTTTTTGAAGAAAACGGGAACTTCTTTCACATTCAGATTCAGATTCTGTTAATGGCCAAATAATTTTAATAACCTAATCATTTGATTTAAAATCCCAGGACTCAGCCTTATCTCTCACAGATCCTAAAAAACTTTTAAATTGGGGGCACCTAGGTGGCTTAGTCAGTTGAACATCCGACCCTTGGTCTCAGGTCTTGAGCTCATGGCTGTGAATTTGAGCCGTGTGCTGGGCTCCGCAATGGTCGAGTAGCCTACTTAAAAAACAAAACAAAACAAGAAAACCCACACAACTTTTAAATCGAATACTGAAAAAGTACACAAACCACAAGCGTGCAGTGTCCCATATGGACCTGATATGCTCAAGTAATTGTGTACCTTGTGAATGTAGTTGAATTCTGCTACTAGGGGATTAGTCCAACAGTCAAGGACTCTTTTTTGTTTTTCCTTTTTCCTCTGTGATAGTAGTTGAATATAAACAAAAGCAGTTCTTTTCTTGATTAAGAAGTCTTTAGTACCTGAATCCTTAATCCTGAAGGACCAGTATTATTAGCCTTTTTACATTGTGGTCAGCTTGATAAGGTAGACAGCATACAAGACAGGCCTGGGAGAAAACTTTTGTTTTATAGTCACTTTGTTTCATGGGAAGATAATAAGGCTAAGTCAGACTTTCAAAGTAATTTTCAGGGTGTGGGGCATTGAAGGTTAGTTTGTGCTAGAAACCACAAAACAGGTTGTTATAGTGATTTTTAATCCTGGCAAGACGCTGCGCAGTGGTAACACATCTTTGGGGCCAGAAAGGTCTGAGCTGTATTTATTAGTGCTATATATTTTACTTGGATCGTCTTTTCAAACAGATCATAAACCTAGAGTCACACTAGTGTCAGGTGGGTTTTGTTTTCACCTCATCAGACTGTTGGCAGTCTACAAATTGGTATCTCCGCTTTTTATGTGTAGGTCAGCGTGCAGTAGCAGAATGGAATGCTTTCTTTTTCAATAAATTTGAAGGCATTTTTACTCTTTTCTTGTATATTATCAACAGAATATTATATATCTTATATTAGATGTCCAAACAATATACATCTGATAAGGTTAAAAAAAATTACAGTTAATAGGTATCTTGCTAACTCACTAAATACATGAACTGCAGTGAATTGAGGGAAATACTAGTCCATAGTTTATTCTAGACTTCAGGAACTCCTAACCTGGGACACATTTAACCACTTTTGTTTACTGTTTGGTTTTTTTTTAAGATTTTTATTTATTTGACAGAAAGACAGCCAGAGAAGGAACACAAGCAGGGGGAGTGGGCAGAGGGAGAAGCAGGCTTCCCGCAGAGCAGGGAACCCGATGGGGGCTCGATCCCAGGACCCTGGGATCATGACCTGAGCCGAAGGCAGACGCTTAACGACTGAGCCACCCAGGCGCCCCTACTATTTTATTTTTTTTAAGATTTTTTATTTGGGGCACCTGGGTGGCTCAGCAGGTTGGGCTTCTGCCTTCAGCTCAGGTCATGATCTCAGGGTCCTGGAATCGAGCCCCATGTCAGGTTCCCTGCTCAGCGGGGAGCCTGCTTCTCCCTCTCCCTCTGCCTGCTACTCCCCCTGCTTGTTTTCTCTGTCTCTTTATTATTTCAGAGAGAGACAGAGAGCACAGGGGAGGGGCAGAGGGAGAGGGACAAGCAGACTCCCCACTGAGCAGGGAGCCCAATGCGGGGCTCAATCCCAGGACCCATAAGATCATGATCTGGGCCAAAGTCAGACACTTAACTGAGCCCCTCAGGTACTGCTTTTGTTTACTATTTTAGTCAAGTCAAATGAAAGTGTAACTTTTATGTCCTATAAGCTTGTGAAAGGATTTCAGCGTATTCCCCTTTTTTGAGGAGGGATGCCAAAACTCCTGTTACTTTTGACTTTAGAAGCTTGAAATCAGTTGATTTACACTTAACCCTTGCTGATCTTTGACTCTGCAGAAACAGTGGTAAGTCATTTTTTTGACTTACATTAGAGTTAACAATTAGCATCATTTGACACATTTTATGGGCCATTAAATTTATGGAGTTACTAAAATTGATATGCCTATGTTTTAATATAGTTTCTATAATTATTACTTTGGGCATGAACATTTAGAAGCATGTTAACTTGTGGTATACCTATCCTCCTTACCACACAGAAGTTTTTGTCCTTTTTTTCCAAGTATACTTGAAAACATGTACTTGTTTGTGTATAGGCGCATATACGTTCATAAGCACATTCACGCATATAGGCACATCCCGCTTGGATTTTGTTTGTTTTATTTATTTATTTTTTATTTTTATTTTTTTTAAGATTTTATTTATTTATTTGAGACAGAATGAGAGAGAGAGAGAGAGCACATGAGGGGGGAGGGTCAGAGGGAGAAGCAGGCTCCCTGCCGAGCAGAGAGCCCGATGCGGGACTCGATCCAGGGACTCCAGGATCATGACCTGAGCCAAAGGCAGTCGCTTAACCAACTGAGCCACCCAGGCGCCCCGGATTTTGTTTGTTTTAATATAAATAGGATCCTATAACTTGCTTTTGCATCTCACAGAATGTCTTGGAGGTCTTTTTATGTTACTACTCTTTTTTATATCTACTTCATCTTTTTTTCTTTTAAAGAACATGTATTTGTTAAAAGAAACAAAATATATCCCATTTTAACCATTTTACATTGTACGATTCAGTGGCATTTAGTACACTCACGTTGTTGTGCAACCACCACCATTATCTAGTTCCAGAATGTTCTCATCACCCCAAAGGAAGACCCAGTACCCTTTAAAAGCTGTCACTCCCCATCTCCCCTACCCCCAGTCTCTAGTAAACACTATTTTGCTTTCTATTCCTAGGAATTTGCTTACTCCATTTCAGGCAAATAGCATCATACAATATGTGACCTTTTATATCTGGCTTCTTTCACTTAGCATTGTTATCTTCAAGGTTCATCCGTGTTGTAGCGTGTGTTAGAAGTGTGTTAATTCTTATGGGTGAATAATAATCCCCTGTAGATATACCACATCATGTGTATCCACTCATCGATTGATGGACATTTGGCGTGTTTCTACGTTTTGGCTGTTGTGAATAGTGCTGCTGTCGACATTTGTGTACAGGTTTTCGTGTAGACCTATATTTCTATTTCTCTTGGATACATACCCAGGAGTGGAGCTGCTGGGTTAAATGCTTACTGTATGTGTAACTTTCTCAGGAACTCCCAAACTTCCTACAGAGGCCATATCATTTTACATCCCCACCCGCAGTGCCGTCATGTCCCAGCGGCTCCACATCCTTGCCAACACTTGTTATTTCCCATTGTGTTTTGTTTTGTTTTTGAATTATGGCCATCTTAGTGGGTGTGAAGTTGTATCTCATGGTCTTGATTTGCATTTTTCTAATGACCAATGACGTTGAGCATCTTATGTGCTTATTGGCCATTTGTGTCTTTGGAGAGATGTCTTTTCTGGTTCTTGGCCCATTTTTTAAATTGTATTGTTTGTCTTTTTGTTGTTAAGTTGTAAGAGTTCTTTATGTATTCTGGTTACTAGACCCTCACCAGATAAATGATTTACAAATACTCTCATCCATTTTTTCAGACCTCATTCTTTTAAGTGAATGAAGACCATTCCCTGGCACTGATGAGCCTCATGTTTAGCTCTTCCTGTTGGTAGTTTTTTCCCCTTTGCTCTTTTTTTTTTTTTTTAAAGAAAGAGAGGAAGGGGAGGTGCATAAGGAAAGGGAGAGAGACACGCAGGGCTGGATCTCATGACCCTGAGAGTCAGGGGTCTGACTAAGCCACCCAGGCGCCCCTCCCTTTGCTCTTAAAGGTGCAAATCAATGTCTGATTTATTAGAATAAACTTTTTAAATTAATTTTTTCATTTAGCTTGGTGCAAAAAAAGATCAGAAACTGAGTGAACTCCCTAGGTCTATATTCGGTCTACTTATGCGCCTGCCTCTATAGACAGGAGGCCTGCTCACTGGTCACATGTTGTGCTTATGCATTAAAACATTTTTTCTTGCTCTTAGTATTTAATGCAGGATTTTTCTAACAAGGTTAAATATTTGTAATAAAGTAACACCACAGATTGATAGTTTAAAACTCAGAATGAAAGGAGGACACAATTTCTCTATGTACAACTGTTTCCTTTTTCTGGCTACCTGGTGCTTTTTGGTGGGCCTAAAGATACCTAGTTTGTCAGCATAGGCTCTGAGGGTGGCCATTTAACCACCCTGCAGATTGTTTAAACATTTCCTTTTACAAAAAGCAACAATTATTTTTAGTGCTGTTAAGATAATATTGTGATTAATGGGATGGTATACCACTTAGGTGCGTAATAAAAGAAAGAGACATGCATACTTGCACTTGGACCATGAAATTACATTTAGGAATTATTTATGTGTAAGTATGCTTTGGGGGTGTCCAGAAATATTTTCAAACAGTTTTACCTCCTTTTGTTTCCTTTCTTCCAAGACAGTACCCCTGTGAGAAAAGTCAGACATTATTCTTATTTTGGCAACTGAGGAATGAAGGCAGTTGGGAGGGAGGTGGTGGGTGCCTGTGATTAAGGGCCCAGGGTTGGAATTGGGCTCAGCCCTGCAGCACCCACCAGTGAAGTGAGATTATGATAATAATAACTAGTTAAGAGGGGTGTTGGGGGTCAAATGAGGCAGTGTTTGGGAAGTGCGCAGTGCAGCACCTGCCTCATGGGGAACTCTCACCCAGTGGGAGCCCTAGTACCTAGCTGAGGGGCAGGCACCCCATCTTTTGGTTTCTGATGTGCTCATCACCAGACCAAAGTATTTACTTCGTCTCCTTTGTATAAGACTCTACTTCCTTCTCTATTCCAGGAAAACTTATCGCATGGAGGCAAAATACATTGTGTCAGCATCTTTTGTTGCAGTTATATTTGCATAAAAGTGATTTATTTCATTGACTTCCTTCTCACCATTTCAAGTTTTCCAGTTGATTATTTCAAAAAAGTTGAAGACTTTTCTCAGAATCAGAGAGATTCGAATAATGATTGTATGAGGCTTAACAGGTTAGAAAAACATTAGATGTCTGTTGCTCTTTCAGTGAACCCTAGAAAACAAACTAGTCCAGGCGTATAAAGAAATATGGAGACAATGTTATTGTCTGTGAGTCTGTTTCCAGGTTAAGAAATAAGAGCTTGAAAATACAACTGCAGTTTATTGTGTCATTGTCCCTTGTACATTTTCCTGGCAGCACCCCCAGAAGGAACCATGGCTTTGAACTTGGTGTTTATTATTTGAAATTGTGCCATTTTAACAATGTCTTATTTTTTCCCCACAGCTATCTGCATCATATTGGTGCATTTACTGATCCGATACAGATTACATTTCTTGCCAGAGAGCGTTGCTGTTGTTTCTTTAGGTAAGTCCTTATCAGTGATCCTATAATAAAGGCAGTAACAATAAAATTTTTTTTGAGTGTCTTCTTAGTGCCAAGGAACCACATGAGATGTGGTACGTTCCTGATTTCATTTAATCCTCACTGCCACTTGCCATGAGGGTGTTATGATCCCATTTTACAGATGAGGACACTGTGGCTCAGAGAGGGGCGATGACCTCCTAGAGATCACATAGTCGCCCCCTCTGTATAGCTCGAAGGCCTTTCTGCTTCTAGAACTACCCTTGGGGCACATTGACCTCTGTTACCAGGCTGTGCAGACACCCAACTCAACTAAGGCGAGTAATTGACACTTAATTCATAGGGTCACTGAATTTTACAGCCAGAAGGGACTCTCACTTTAGGTTTAGGAGTAGGAATGGCTCGCTTCCATGTCAGTCAGATCTTAAGTCTTCAGGAGCATTCCATTCTACCTCACTTAATTTCTCTCTTGTTTCCTACGGCAATTAATTGTTAAGATAGTTAGCCTCTGTATGTCAACTATACTTCAATAATAAGTAATAAAAGAAAAGATAATTAGCCTCTATTTAGAGGGAATGAATCGATGTAATAACAGTTGAGAGCTCACATGAGAGTTAATTGAAATGGTTAATGAAGGAAGGTGTAGGGACCTTATCTTTCAGTAAGTATTAAAATCAAGACTAAAATGTGGGTGGGAGGGGCGCCTGGGTGGCTCAGTCGTTAAGCGTCTGCCTTCGGCTCAGGTCATGATCCCAGGGTCCTGGGATCGAGCCCCACATCGGGCTCCCTGCTCCGCGGGAAGCCTGCTTCTCCCTCTCCCACACCCCCTGCTTGTGTTCCTGCTCTCGCTATCTCTCTCTCTGTCAAATAAATAAAATCTTTAAAAAAATAAAAAAATAAAATGTGGGTGGGGGTGCTTAAGGCATAGTATATAAGCTTTCACTAAGATCAGCTAAGGCGTTCATGAGTTTATGATACTGTAGTTACTTTTATTAGATTCCACTTGTCTAATGATATTTAATTTTTCCTTATCACCACTGATGCTCTGTAAGTTAATTTTCTTTGCCTTATAGGTCTTGTTTAGCATATGTAGTAATACTTTTACAGTACAGCGATGGTTTAGGTTAGCTTTGGAGATGAACATTCAGACTTGGATTCACCTCCTCCTGTACCATCTGCATTCCTACTACCCTGGTTCAGCCCCTCCTGTGTTTTCCTGGGCCTCACGTTACTACTAAATGTCAGGTTCTCGCCTGTGAGCTTTTGCATTGCCACCTCATGTAAGCCTCATAACCCCCCAGTGATGCCATATCTTAAGGGAGAGACACCACTCGGTAGTACTGATCTTCAGTGAAGAGCTGGAAAACAGTTTTTCTCACAGTTCCTGTTCTTTATTTAGCAGGCTCTAGAGTGGCACATCCTGGCAGATTTGAACAACCTTAGCTAACGAGATAGTCTTTGAGCTCTAAGCATGGGATGATCATTTATTAACATCCTTTTCCTGCTATCAGGCATACTAAAAATAACCTACACAACTAATACCTATTCTGGGACATTCAGTAAAGACTTAAAACATGACTCCAAGGAATGTACAGTTTTGCGGTCAGTTTTCATAGTTTCTGAGAATAAGAACTGTAGGGGCGCCTGGGTGGCTCAGTCGTTAAGCATCTGCCTTCGGCTCAGGTCATGATCCCGGGGTCCTGGGATCGAGCCCTGCATCCGGCTCCCTGCTCCGCGGGAAGCCTGCTTCTCCTTCTCCCCCTCCCCCTGCTTGTGTTCTCTCTCTCGCTGTGTCTCTCTCTGTCAAATAAATAAATAAAATCTTAAAAAAAAAAAAAGAATTAAAAAGAATAAGAACTGTAGTTGGTGTGTATTTAGGTATTCCATGTGCACATGGAAACGGTAGTTCTTGCAATTTGGCTTGGAATGTCATGTTCTTCACTCTGAATGTTTGGGTAACTCAGGGCAGTGAACACCAGTGCTTGTATTAGGAGTTACAGCAGACATTGTTGCCTGCCCAAGGCCCTTTCCCCCTTCTTCCTTGAAAATAGAACCCTAATTTTGACTTTATTTATTTTCAAAAGATTTTATTTATTTATTTGACAGAGATTGATAGCGAGAGCAGGAACACAAGCGGGGGAGTGGGAAAGGGAGAAGCAGGCTTCCAGCCGAGCAGGGAGCCCGATGCGGGGCTTGATCCCAGGACCCTTGGATCATGACCTGAGCCGAAGGCAGACGCTTTAACGACTGAGCCACCCAGGTGCCCTGCTAATTTTGATTTTAAATTTGAAATAATGTATCAAAAGGTATCTTGCCACAGTTGCACTCAAAGAAGATGGGCTCCTCCAGGTCAAGACTGGTCTTTATGCCATCGTGATAATTCCACTCTGCCATTGATTGGTTGAACAGGGTGAAGGCAGCAAGGCAGTATGAAACCCTGTTCTGGCCCATGAGACCATGGAGAAGGGCTGAGGTGCAGTGCACTCTATCCTCTCTGATAAAAAAAAAATCTCCCCGGGGCGCCTGGGTGGCTCAGTTGGTTAAGCGACTGCCTTTGGCTCAGGTCATGATCCTGGAGTCCCGGGATCGAGTCCCACGTCGGGTTCCCTGCTCAGCAGGGAGTCTGCTTCTCCCTCTGACCCTCCCCGCCTCTCGTGTTCTCTCTCTCATTCTCTCTCTCTCTCAGATAAATAAATAAAATCTTTAAAAAAACAAAAAAAACTCCCCTACCTTTGATGCCGTGCTGTGAGGATGTGATGTCCACAGAACTTGTGGACATCTTGCAATCACTGTGGCTCAGATACAAAAGCCAGAATGCTAAGGATTGCCAAGGGGACAGATGGGAAACCCGGATTCTTGACTGCATTGTTGTTTTGTTGAATTGATAGTTCTAAAGCTGCCTGTTATATGAAATAACAAACATTTGTGGTTGAAGCCATTTTTAGGCGGGTGTTCTTCTACTTACAGCTAAAAGCATCTTAACAGATACAGGACTCTTTCCACTTAAGGGACAAAATCAGTTCAAATTGATTCAAAGCAAACACATTGGTGGGGGTGGAGTTGTACACCCATTGGCCCATGGGGAACTGAGAAACCTACAGGGGGTGCTAACTTCAGACTTAGCTGGATCAAGTCTCCTGGACTCCGTTTTTCTTCATTTCTCAACAGTGCTTCCCTTTGTTTTGGCTTCACTCTCAGGCAGGCTCTCTCCTGAACCTTTCCAGCTTCAGGCCTACTATCCTTACAGTAGCAATCACAGAGGGAAAAGTGGCCTCCTCTTCTCCCTGTTTCTACCAGAAGTTGTAGGATGAACTCTGACCTCATGGCCTCCTCAGCCTGGACAGGGAGTGGAATGGTGTTGGGGATTGGCCAAGGCTCTCCATCCACAGGGTTAATTTCTTCACTGATGTAGCAGAAATAACTAGCCTGTACAGCCAGGTCATGGGAGGGTTGATGGAAAGTAAGTCTTGCTTTCAAAACTTCCGTTAGCTAAGTCAGGTGATTGGAATGCTAAGAGCAGTTCCAGGGAGAGTGGCGCGGTCCAGAAAGTATTTTTTATTATGTTAGAGGACATTTGGTTAGAATTTAGAAATGCTGACAAAGCTATCAAAATAGTTCTGTATTTCATAAAGCTATGTAAATTGAAGGAGAACTTTTATTCTCTTACTAGAGCAAAGTGTAACAAAATGTTGATATATCCACCATTTCAAGAGTTTCCAAGTTTTGTGCCAACAAAGAATCTAGATGAAGCTGCCAGAGAAAATGGGATTTTCCTTCTTTCAGGGATAAACTCTCCCAGCCTACCTCTTCTAGCCCAGAGTTGCTTTTCAGTTTGCTGTCATTTAGAGACACGATTGGCCTTTGATGTTAAACATTCAGAGTTCCTAAGAAATTACTGTTATAGAAAAGGACTATCTGCCCTTTAAAAGCACATTTTCCCCCTTCTATTTTATTGTATTTTCAGATGAATCTCCAGACTTTTCTCATTCTTTATAAAAAAGTATCAACATGAAATTTTAAAGATATTTTCTTGATCCTTCTTCAAAGCTTTTGGGTACTTTCTATACTTATGGAATTCTGTAGCTTAGGCCTTTGAAGAAAAATTTTTTTTCTTTTTTCTGCACAAAGAGCTATACAGAAAAAGAAAAATCCTTTTCATTGACAACTTCAGCTATTTTTATTATGCTTCATTCTCTTCCAAACCATATGTAGGCATATACATGGAGATTAGATGACTTTACTTGGTTTGAGTTTATATCATTTTTTGTGTTCTTTCCTTTTTACTACTCTTTCCATATATTAAGTTCACATATTTACTTTTGTTGGTGCTGATTCACTATATATTTTGGGCTGACATTTATAAGGTATAAAAATGAAATAATTGTACTGCCTACTATCCACTGTTATATGTAGCAAAACAGGAGATATCTCTCCTCCCCTCCCCCAATCATACTTTATTTTAGAGAGAGGAAAAGTCAGAAGGGGTTAAGTAAGTACTGGAAATCTGCCCTATCCAATGCCAATACTACTGATAATTAGAAAACCCAGATTTGATTGAATCATTGACTAGGATATACAGAAGTGCTCCCTTGTCATAATCTTCTTAACTATGTGCCTTTAGTTTTATAAACTCATTCTTGTTTTGACTAAAGGATTTTAATTTTTTTAATTTAGTGCTCTTTGTGTCAATGGGGGTTTTGAGTGGAAAATGATGAAAAATCACTCGGTTCCTGAGTTATTGACTAAAAGTAATTCAGGAAAAAACAGATGTAGTAATGATATTCTAATTGTACTTAAGTTCTAAAGAAAAATTTTTTTTCTTTTTTTTTTTTTAGACAAAGTGAGAATCCTAACTGTAACTATAACAGCTTCCGTTCCTTTTTAGACTATTAAAGTCTAACTAATGCTAACAGTGTCTCACGAGGAACTCTCCCTGAATCTGAGGTGCTTTGATTTTTTTTTTCTTTTTTTTTTTTTGAAGATTTTGTTTATTTATTTGAGAGAGAATGAGAGAGAGAGAGAGAGAGCACATGAGAGGGGGAGGGTCAGAGGGAGAAGCAGGCTCCCCACTGAGCGGGGAGCCCGATGCGGGACTTGATCCCGGGACTCCAGGATCATGACCTGAGCTGAAGGCAGTTGCTCAACTAACTGAGCCCCCAGGCGCCCCTGCTTTGATTTTTCTTAGAGAAGAAATAGGCATTCATTTGTTGGTGTTAGAGTAGCTGTCTTAGAGGCAGAGGCCAAAATTGGTTGTCAAATTGACAAAATGATTAAATTAGACTCAGGATTTTCGAGGCCGTCGCATTCCAAGGAAGGGTGCTAGCACAGACTCTTAGTTCTTGGACACAGGTCAGAGGTGACGAGGTCTCCTTGGAACGCCTGTTGCTCTTTTACTTCCGTGAACTCAATGTGTGCTCGGTGTGGAATAACTTCCTCCTTTTTCCTGGAGTCTTGCTTGGACTTCCCTAGTTTTATGGTCATCTTCTCTTAGTTGAGCATTTTATCATCCATAGGTTGGATTTTATACTTAAATCTCCTAGTTATGCCAGAGTAGGGAGATAGGCTAAATTTTAAAACATGAAAGGTTATTAAATAATTGTATTCTGACATCTGCATTTTGGGCTGATTTCTTGAATTTCCTCTTTCACCACCTAAATGTTCTCCTCTGTGGTGGAAAAAGGAATAATGTGAGCTACTTTAAAACAAAACATGTAAAACAGGCTTTCCCCAGAAAACAAACAGCCGTGAGGTACAGATTCCCATCTTTTAATTAGAGTATCTTTGAGGTATCTGCTTTCGAATAGGTGGCAGAATCAAGGATTGGATTTTCAAAATTACCTTATGATAATATAACTTGATTCTATAATTAGAGCTGCCGAAATGTGCTAAAAATATTTTTCAAAAAATCATTTATGGGTAAAAGAGTATTACATAAGTAGTAAGTCATTATATTCCTTTTTGCCTCATTGTAAAGTAGCAGGTCTACCTCCTCATGATGATCGGGGTCAATTATCCCTGCCAGTATGGTAACCTCTTTCTAGGCCTGCTGGTCTTTTGGCTCAAGGAGCCCAAAGGGACCAGGCAGCAGCCATTGTAACTCTTACTGTGTGAACCCTGGGGGAAATGTCACCTTCTGGGAGCCAGGACCTTTCAACCCCCTGAGCCGAAAGTTTCAGCCTAAGGAAGCAGAAATTCCCCAAGTAGGAATCGCCGGTCCCAAGTGAGTCCCTGAGAATGATGTTGAGTGGGGCGACTCCTACTTTTACCCACTATGTGCTCTCTGTACCCACGCTTACCCTTGGGGATATACCGCCCTATAATGGCCATTGGTGTTTTGTTTTGTTTTGTTTTTTTAAGATTTTTATTTGAGAGAGAGTGAGATCACATGCACATAAAGGGGGGAGTGAGGGAGAGGCAGATGGAGAGGGAGAAGCAGACTCCCTGCTGAGCAGGGAGCCCCATGCGGGCTGCATCCCAGGACCCTGGGATCACAACCTGAGCCAAAGGTAGACGCTTAACCAACGGGGCCACCCAGGCGCCCCGGCTCTTGGTTTAAGGAGTAAATTGCATCCTTGGCGGGAGCTCCATCCTTCACAGGATGTCCTCTCCAAGCTGGTGCCTCAGCTTCTTTGAGAGACCCTCTTACCACTCTGGCTGGCCGGCAGCTTCTGCACGGGGTGGTATGTGGTATAGGACCATGTGGAGTCTGTGGTCACATGCCCACTGCTGCCCCTTCTTTGCCATAAAGGGAGTCTCTTAGTTTGACGCCTTGTTACTCAGTACCCCACTTTGGTGGATCAGACACTTGTGGGCCCCGGACAGTGGCGCTAGCCAAAAGACATACAGCCGGCACACGTGTCAGTCTCAGTCAGGATGAACTACCACCCTTTCCATTGATGTCACGGAGCTGCCGTCCTGTAGCTAGCTGGTCTTCACAAGGGATGGGACCCCATCAGGTGATAGGTGTTGGTCTCTGTGGCTGTCCAGGCCTCCACTCAGCAATGGCGGTTGCTCACACAGCCATGGTGTGAGGGGTTCATGCTGTCGAGCCCCTGCCCAGCTCCCGTCTCTGCCACCATAGCTTCTGTGTTCATGAGCCCATTGCACAAACACTGACGTGGCCGAGCTGAGAGGCGGGCTGAATCCTCCGTGAACCAAGCTTGGGTTTTTCCTCCTGTCAGCTGGTCATGAAGAACTCCCAACGAGGCCGTATGTAGGAACCGAGAGAGGTGTTGACATAACAGCTATAGCGGACACAGAGGCCTGGGGCGCCTGTGCCCTCTAGGCCTGCAAGAGCCTGATCTGCAATGTAACACTTCCATCTTACAATGCGTTGCTGCTGGGCCCACCTGGGCCTAGAGCTGGGTAGTTATGGCAACCCCTCTTAGAAAGGACAGTTCTGAGCACATGAGCACTTGATGTCCTATGCTCAGATACTCTGTCTCTACCAGGGCCCCAGAGCATGCCAGGAGCTCTTTGGGTTTTTATCCTCAGGTGTTTCTCTGCTGCAAATGGCAAGACCTTGCTCCAGAACCCTAGGGATCTATGCTGAGCAGCCCTCCTATTGCAGCTTGCCTGAGGCATCACACACCATCCCTTTCTACCATAGATACTTCTAGTATGTGGGGTCTTCCAGTTGGTACGGCAGAAGCAGCAGAGCTGCTTGAACTGCAGTCCGACCTGCTGCAGGACCCTTTCTTCTGGGCCCCGCTCAAAACTTTCAGCCTCCTAAACCAGCAAATGGGTTGAAGTAGTTTTCTCCAAACCTGGAGGAGGCCTACCAGGCCTTGCGCTTCTTTCTCATTGGTGGGAGGCAGAACGTGCTTTACTTGGAGGCACGTCCTGTCATACTCCAGACCACTTGACCCCTAACAGCTTCCCCGGTGGGCAGGCCCCTGAAACTTTCTATCCTCTGAAGCCTCTTTCTCACCAAGACATTGACTCGCCACTTCTTGTCATATCAGATTAACATGATATCCACAGTCTAGTGGACCAGTGTATTGTCCCGGGGAATGTCCATATGGTCTGGGTCCTTTGGGACTAGGTTATGACAGAAAGCAGGAATTAACAGAAGGCATTTGACTTATTTGGGGCTTCTTTGTAATCTCTAAATAGCCTGGGGAGCTCTGTATTCCAGCAGGGAGGTGGGGGCACTTCTCCCAGCCCAGAGGGTCCACAGGAATCTGGAGGTTCAAGGTGCTCGTGTGCATCTCCCCAAGATAACTCCCCCGCATCTCAGAGTCCCACTTCTTCCTTAGCAGGCCTGGCAGGAGAAGGTATAGATGGACCTTCTTGAGTTCAGCTCTCTCGGAAGATCTGCCCCTCTGGCGGTTAAGTCCGGTGCCTGATCTTCAGCTCTAGAAGCCCTCCAGCTGTAGGTGATGAGGGTCAACTTACATGTTGCCAAGGAAGCCCTCTGACTCTCCCCTTTGCTTTTAGGTTGGTGATTGCCTGAGCCTGGTCATTTTCTCTTTCCAAACATCAGTGGCCCCCGGCAAGCACCACACATTTCCACTGTTCTCGTTTCCCCCACCCCTCTCCAACCCTGCAATACTGCCTGAGCCACTGCCTCCCACCCAGTGTGCCCACCTGGCCCGCCACAAGGGAGTCCTAACAGTCCAGGGCAGTCCCAGGTGAGTGACCACCAGGACTTTACCACCATGCTGGGGTCCTCATTGCCCACTGGCTGCTGCATAATCCAACCCCAGAAGCACAGCACCTTTCGAATTTGCTTCCTGGAACCACTCCACTCCTGGAACCAGTGGTCTTAAGTTGGCTGCCTAAAAGCAGAGTCTGAGACGGTTGGGGACAGGTAATTTACGGAGGGGTGCTCTTTATGAATAAATCTGTGAGGAAGGGAGGAACCCAGACTAGGGGAGGAGAAAGAGCCAAACGCTGGGCTGAATCTCAGTTTCAGCCCAGCCAGAGCCTCACTAGGAAGACCCTGGAGCAAGAACCCATGCTGTGGTTGTCCCTCTTTAAAGCCAGGGGGGTGTACTCCTACTGCCGGCTCAGTGAGTCATTGGCTGTGAACCAATGCAGAGCGGGCATGACTTCCTGATAAGGTGCCTTTGGGCAGCTGAGGGCACCTCTCTGGAGTAGGGGACAGCTGTGAGCACTTAGCAGCCAGCGTTCTCGGCAGCTCACGCATATGGGCCCAGTGAAGGGAGTTGGGCAAGCGTCACGGTGTGAGAATGAAAAATGCCTGTACCCTTGACCCAACAATCCCTCTTTCAGGGGATGCTCTGGATGCCCCCACCCATGGGGAATAGTATTTATTTAGATGGGAATGGCAGTGATAGCAAAAACCTAGAAAAAAGCCCAGAGACTCAAATTTTCACAGAGTATTCTACCTTTTAAGTTTTGAACCATGTGCATCTGTTATATAATCAAATAAAGATAAAATAACTCATTCTTAAACAATTCTGGATCTGCTGTTACTCACTAGGTAAGTGATGCTGGGCCTTAGCCTCGGTTTCCTTATCTGTAAAGTGTAGATGACAGGGCCTTCACTTCCTAGAATTGCAGATATTGAGCAGGGTAATACGTAGAATTCATTTAGTATAATGTCTACCTGCTAAGTAATCATTAACTGTCAGCTGGGGCTATTAATATTATCATCTATATTATTATGGTTTATTGCCTCGCAGGGTAGTTTTGAGAATGAACTAAAATAATGCGCATATTTTATACATCAGCACAGTGCCTGGACATAAGGGGTGTGTGTGTTTATTTTTAACACGGGGCAAATATATATATGTACGTATGTATCTATTTTTTAAGGGAATTAAGATCATGTTCTACATACTGTTTGGCAACCTGATTATCATCCTTAAGACATCTTAAGCATTTTTCCTCTAACATTAATTATCAGGAACATTGCACAGTGATGGTGGTAGAGCAGCAAGGCACCCTGGGACAGATGAGGGTCTGTAACAGCGGTGCAGACAGGCTGGGCAGTGCCGTCTGCCTGTCTTAGCATCACGAAGTGGTGGGATGTCCAGTGTCACTTGGTGGCCCTGAGCCATCAGAAAGGCCACTTCAACTCTCTGAGCCTTCCTACCTGAAGTATTCTCCTGAGGATTAGAAATAATTTAAAGTGACAAATCCTGGGAGAAGGGGCTCAACAAATAAATATTAATTGTTCCCGATGTTTTGAATTAATCCAGTGGTGTCCATGATGAGGTGTGTGCACCAAGATCCATTGGGGGCAGAAGAAAATGTCAGAACTGGAGTTTCTATTTATTTTATTTTATTTTATTTATTTTTTTTTTTTAAGATTTTATTTATTTATTTGAGACAGAGAAAGAGAGAGAGAGAGCACATGAGAGGGGGGAGGGTCAGAGGGAGAAGCAGACCCCCTGCCGAGCAGGGAGCCCGATGCGGGACTCGATCCCGGGACTCCAGGATCATGACCTGAGCCGAAGGCAGTCGCCCAACCAACTGAGCCACCCAGGCGCCCGTTTCTATTTATTTTTAATCTCACTCTTTTACAGTCTCTGTTTTGTGTGTACATTTTCAAATATATTAATACAGTAGCGCTTTTTTAATAAGATAAAAATTTATAACTCAAAAGTACATGCTTATATTCTTTTTACTGGTAAGAATGTACAAAATTGTATCTAATAGGGCTTTATTTCCATCTGGTGGTTAGTTGTGTGGTATGAATTCCTCCTGTAGAGTAGATAGATTTGACCTGACTTGGAACCTTAGTCTCAAAAGGAAAAGCAGTAGCTTGCCAATCTCACACTGCACGATAGTTTAGTCCTAGGATATCTAGAAAGGCTTGCTCAAATAATAATAGTAACAGTAGGAATAATAACATCACATCGTATTCTACAAAGCTTTCTAGTGCCTCATAAATAATAATATAGAAACAAGCTTAGGCAATAGAATAATTATGATTATAATCAATAGATATAATAATAGATAATTACGAATAATGATTTTCAAATGCAGCTGCTTCACATGTAATCACAAAAGCATTAACCATGGTATTATACATTTACAAGGGAAAGAGAAAGTTGAGGTTTTAGTAGAGCAGGAAAACACCAGCTTTAAAAATGAATTCTGAAACCATGAGAAGTTCAACTTCCCTAGTAATCAGGAATGATTACTGAATGCAGATTAGCTACAAATGCAAAGTACAACTTCTTGCCCATCATCTGGGGCAGAAATGTTAGTCTGATGATTATCCAGGGTTGGTGAAGATGTGGGAGTGCTCTGGGGCAGCAGTATAACTCGGTGCAACCACTTTGGAGGACAGTTTGGCAGCATTCTCAAGAGAGAAAAATGTTCATGCTGTTCACTGTCTCTAGATCTGCCCTCAGGAAACACTCTTACACAAAGAGGCGAGAGCCAGCATGTTCATTGCAGGACCGCTGTTAACAGCAAATGGTTGGAGACAGCTATCATTTGCGGAATAGTTAAAAAAATTGTGACTTTTTTAAAAAAATTAAAGTATAATTCACATACCATAAACTTCACAGTTTTAAGGTGTACAATTCAGTGCTTTTCAGTATATTCACAGGACTGTGCAACCATCACCACTATCTAATTACAGAACATTTTCATCACTGCAAAAAGAAACCTCTACTTATTTTTTTTTTTTTTTTGAAACCTCTACCTATTAGCAGTCACTCCCCATTCCCTCCTTCCCCCCACCCTTGGCAACCACCAACCTACTTCCTGTCTCCGTAGACTTGCCTATTCCATACATTTTGTATAAATGGAATTGTACAATCTGCGGCCTTTTTTTATAACAGATTTATTGAGATATAATTCATATATGATACAAGTTACCCATTTTAAATGTACTATTCAGGGGCGCCTGGGTGGCTCAGTTGGTTAAGCGACTGCCTTCGGCTCAGGTCATGATCCTGGAGTCCCTGGATCGAGTCCCGCATCGGGCTTCCTGCTCGGCAGGGAGTCTGCTTCTCCCTCTGACCCTCCCCCCTCTCACGTGCTCTCTCTCTCTCATTCTGTCTCAAATAAATAAATAAAATCTTTTAAAAAAATAAAATAAAAAATAAAAAATAAATGTACTATTCAGTGGGTTTTAGTATATTCACAGAGTTGTACAGCTATCACAACAGTCGATTTTAGAAAATTTTCATCACCCCAAAAAGGAACCCCATTCCCTTTAGCTATCACCCCCAAACCCCTCCTCCCCAGTCCAAGGCAACCATTTCTGTCTCTATAGATTTGCCCCTCCTGCATGTTTTGTACAAACGGGTCACAAAATATGTGTCTTTTGTGCCTGGCTCCTTTCACTTAACACGTTTTCAAGATTCATCCACGTTGTGGCATAGATCAGTGCCCCGTTTTTTTTAATTGCCAGATATTATTCCATTGTGTGAATGTACACTTTGTTTCTCCATTCATCAGTTGATGAACATTTGCGTTGCTCCCGCCTTTGGACTACTGTGAATAATGCTGCTAATGAACACCCGTGTACAAATTTCTGTTACGAGCATTTGTTTTCTGTGCTGGGTCATATGGTAACTCTGTTTTACTTTTTCAGGAACTGCTGAACAGTTTTCTCACAGTGACCACACCATTGTACATTCCCACCAGCAATGTATGAATGAGGGCTCCTGTTTCTCCATACCCTTGCCCCGCTTGCTTTCCTGTCTTTGTATGCTAGCTATCCTAGGGAGTGTGAAGAGCTATCTCATTGTGGTTTTGATTTGCATTCCCCTAATGATGTTAAGCATCTTTTCATGTGCTTGTTGGCCATTTGTATATCTTCTTTGGGGAAATATCTATTCAATGTGTGGCATTTTTATGCTATGCTGCAGAGCTGTTCAAAGGAATGAGGCAGATCTATATGTAATAATCCCTGAGTGCATCTCCCAAGATTTAACACTGAGCAAAATAGCAAGTAGTAGAATGATTCATTACAGTACTGTAAATTTTATATAAACACACACTCAGGACTGTGTGGTTAAATATAAACATGTAAGAGGATAGAGAATGATCTGGTAGAATATTTCCCAAACTTATCAAGATGGTTGGTAACCCGGGGGCAGGAAGAGAAAGAACTAAGGTGTGAGTGGGGGGTGGGATTTCATCAAAAGGGACTTTTGTCTTATTTATAACATTTTACAAAGTATTCATGAGTTATTGGATTAATAAAAAATTGTATTAAAAAGTCCTTAAAATGTATACACCATTTGAAAAGATAAGAAAGAAGCAACTGGGGAACCCTATCTGGAGAGGTTAGAATCAGTGCTTTCATGCCACCTGGCAAGTGAATGGACAACTTCTTTTCCGAAAATAGGTTCATTGACTCTTTACAGCCCAAATCTATTTTGTCTTGGTCTCTTTTTCAAAGTAATTTTATTATTGTTTTAATAATATGTAACAGTTCAAATAGTACAGAGGTTTATAAAGTTAAACTTATCTCCTCTTCTCACCTGAAACGCCCTTCCCCACAGAAGTGTGCACTTCATTTTCCTGATAAACTTCTCTCTTCTAGTATCATTTCCTCGCCCCACCCAACAAAGTGTTTCTTCGGCTTTCTGCCTTTCTGGCTTTCTGTTGTTGATGGGGAGAAGCTCCTTCCTCTGTAGTGGGGAGGGAAGGCTTTGTCTTTAAGAGTCTATGACTGTGAGGGGCGCCTGGGTGGCTCAGATGGTTAAGCGTCTGCCTTCGGCTCAGGTCATGATCCCAGGGTCCTGGGATCGAGTCCCGCATCGGGCTCCCTGCTCCTTGGGAGCCTGCTTCTCCCTCTGCTTCTCTCTCTCTTTCTCTCTGTCTCTCATGAATAAATAAATAAAATCTTTAAAATAAATAAATAAATAAATAAGAGTCTATGACTGTGGTCTTCAGGCTTGCTTTGTATTACCCCCTACCAGAGATTGTGATTTAGTAGGTCTGGAGTGCTGCTCGGGTGTCTTTATTTTTATGAAAAGCTCCCATGGTGATTCTGATGAGTCAACAGGGTTAAAAATCATTTATCTAGTGAGTAACAGAGCCATCATAAACTGTCCTCGTGATGCTTCTTTGAGAATTATTTTTGGTAGGTTCTTTATGAGAGAGTAATGAGCCTGTCAGCCTTAAGGAAACATGCCTGAACTCAGATGGTCTGTTTTGTTCCAGGAATTTCACAGAATTTTTACTTTAGGTTATTTTTAGCATTGAGGTTTTATCTCTAACTGAAGACTGCATAGAGCTGCCATCTGAATCTAAGAAAGCGATCTTGTATTCTTTTTTGAAAATGGTAAGATTATGCAGTATAGGGCAAACTTAGCACGTGGGCTTTCTGTCATTTCACATTGAAGATGGGCAGATGTAGCAACACTGACAGGTGTTAAATCTTCTGTGCCCAGCAGACTATCCTTGGGTCTTGTTTTGTCAAGTTTTGTGTTTCCTAGATGCACCCCGCCCCATTGTTGTTGACTTTATTATCGTATGCTTGCCTGAGATGCGACTCAGAACTTCACGTTGGTTTCCATTATTAGGTTTTCAGACATAAAACTTGCAGAAATCCATAAAAGCCATTTAAAGACATAATAGTTTCTCTGGAATAATAAACCTGAGTAATCTTTCTCATATCTTAAATTATGTTCAATTTTATATTTTCTCTTCTAGGTATTCTCATGGGAGCAGTTATAAAAATTATAGAGTTCAAAAAATTGGCAAATTGGAAGGTAGGTTTGCCCACCTGTTGATTTTTTAACATACTTAAAATTTTTATTGATTGTCCTTAATTTTATAACACTGATGGTTAGTTATGGTGGCTTATCATTACTTGACTATCAGTGAAGTTTATATTGTCCCATTAATTTTTTAACATTCTACTGGATTAGGGTTGATATCTTTACATCTGACTTTCTGAAAAAACGTAAGTCTCACACTGCTTCAAGTTAACATGGGAGCACTCAGTGTCATGTTTTGTTATTTATTTGAATTTGTATAATCTTAGAATAACCTGCTGCTGTCTGGGGGAAGTCTCTAATTAGCATTAAACATCAATCAGTGGTTATTGCTGACAGCTGAAGATAAAACGGATTTGTCCAGCACCGTAGAGCTTACAGAATGCTTCCTACACTGTAGCTCATGTTGTCCTCATGAAAACCACATGAGGTAGATTGACCACATATTATCATCACTGTGTTTTTACAGATGAAGAAAGTGAGCACAGAGAGGTTGAGACATGTCCAACATCACAGAGCTAGGAAGTGGCTGAGTTGAGCCTTAGGGCCAGATGCGCTGGCCCTGTGTATTCTGTATTCTCTCTACCATACCATGCTGTCCTCAGTGTGTGGGTGTTCATACCCTCGTGTTCATATAGTACTCCGCATGTGGGCATCATCTTGTGGTACAAGGACTAACTGAAACTCGAATTTCAACTTAAACTTGTGCATCCTTGGGGCGCCTGGGTGGCTCAGTCGTTGAGCGTCTGCCTTCGGCTCAGGTCATGATCCCAGGGTCCTGGGATCGAGCCCCGCATCGGGCTCCCTGCTCGGCGGGAAGCCTGCTTCTCCCTCTCCCACTCCCCCTGCTTGTGTTCCCTCTCTCACTGTGTCTCTCTGTGTCAAACAAATAAATTAAAAAAAAAAAAAAAAAAACTTCTGCATCCATATTGAGTACAGAGATTTAAAAAGTGTGTAACAAAATTGTGTAGAGGGCAGTAAGGTTCATTTCAAAATATTAAAGAATATTTTGTAGCTATGATTTAGCACATTCAAACCCCTCTTGTTTTGATTCAGCTCCTAGGTGCTAGGATTAATTTACCTAGGAAACTATAGAGTGTAGCAAAACAAGCCACATGGTCTGACCTAAAACACAAATTGAACTGTTATAATTAATATTCAGGAAATATTGTATGTATTAAATGGATTCTCAAAATACATGTTGAGCTCCTCCTACCATAGATCTCCCCTCAGCTGGGGAAGGGACGGGGCAGGCCCCACATTGTGAATGATCTCTCTGGCCTACTACAACTGGTTAAATTTCATCACCCTCACAGTGGCTAGTTGCAGGGCAGGGGACACAGACTGTAACCCTTTCTCTGTTCCTGCATACAGCCTGATATGTAGATATCAGCCTGCTAACACATTTTGATTTAAATCAAAATTTAACTGATTTAATTTAAAATCAGTCACTCAAAATTGGACCTGATTTTAAATAATTAAAAATTGTTTTATTTTAAAATATTGTAAATCTATATAAAATGCTGGAAATTTCACATAAAAACCTGAACCTCTAGCTTCCCTTGAAGAAACAGAAACTCTGTTAACGTCAGGCCCACATGCCGCCCCACAGAAATTCAGCAGCTGCTCCTTCGGGGAATGCTGTGTGGCCTGGGGAGCCTGTGAGTTGGTGACCCTTGTTCTGAGCAGTGGGAGCCAGGGGGTGGGGGAGGGGAGGTTGTCCTCCAAGTTTTGTATGCTTTAATTTTGTTGAATTTATTTTTCAGTGGATGTTACTTTCCAAGTTAAATAATAGTAGTATATTTAATGGTACAGGCAAGTGAAGCAGAGTTGGGTGGTGAATGTAATTAAGTGCCCAAAGAGCCGTCCAGGCGATCTGGGCTTGACCTCAGAAAAGGGGGAGGTTTCAAGGCCGGGATAGTTGGGCCAGGCTTCCCAGAGGAACAGGTGTTTGTGGAAAGCCGAAGCAGGAAGCAAGACACCTGTTTGGAAACCGGGTGCTGCAGGAAGCAAGGGGAGATCAAAAAAAACAAGGAGCCTGGTGTTCTTTCCGTGCAGTTCTGCTGCCAGACTGTCCCGCTGGGCCTGCCTTCCACCTGTATTTTCATATACTTATGTATTTATTTCTTGAAGCAACTGCTTTTTTATGTAAATATATATATATATATTTTTTTTTTTTTAAGATTTTATTTATTTATTTTGACAGAGAGAGAGAGACACAGCAAGAGCTGGAACACAAGCGGGGATAGTGGGAAAGGGAGAAGCAGGCTCCCCACAGAGCAGGGAGCCCGATGCAGGGCTCGATCCCAGGACCCTGGGCTCATGACCTGAGCCGAGGGCAGACGCTTAACTACTGAGCCACCCAAGCGCCCCTGTAAATATATTTTTTGTAGCAGTTTTTTTTAAAAGGCTTTGGTTGTGGTAAAATATATATATAACATAAAATATATCATTTTAGCTATTTTTAGGTATATATTTCAGTGGCTAGCTACATTCACAATGTTGTATAATCATCACATTATTTATTTCCAGAACTGTTTTATCGTCCCAGACAGAAACTCTTACCTAGTAAACTACTCCCCGGTCCCCGCTCCCCAGTCTATTCTGCTTTTTTTTTTTTTAGTATTGTCTGTTTTTTAGTAGCCCCCTATTCTACTTTGTATCTTTATGAATTTACCTATTTTAGGTACCTTATGTAAGTGGAATCATACAACATTTGTCCTTTTGTGTCTGGTTTATTTTACTCAGCGTGATGTTTTTAAGGTTCATTCATACTGTAGCATGTGTCAGAATTTCCTTCCTTTTGTGGCTGAATAATACTCTTTTGTAGGTATATACCACACTTTGTTTATCCATTCATCTGTTGATGGACCGTTGGGCTGTTTCTACCTTTTGGCTATTGTGGATAATGCTGCTGTGAACACTGGTATACATACTATAGATGTTTATTTTAAAGGAGACATTATAATACCGGGTTATAATACTGTGGGAAACCAATACTGTTTTTATAAATAGATATGATAAAAACAAAGTAGTGCAGAGGCCCCCTGAAGCCTCTGAGGTCAAGCTTGTTCTGTTGAAAAGGGAGATCAGCACATTGGAGAGAGGCTTTATGTGCCCTCACACGAGCCTGCAGTGTCTTTGACTTAATTGGGACTGGAAAAGAATCAAAGGGGGCTGACTTTCTCAATCTGGGGCTTCAGTGGTATATGGCATACTGCTCATGTACCATCTAAAATCACCTCATACCATTTTGGGGATAATGTTGCCAAAAGGAACCTAGGATCTTTCTGTGACACTGTTCGCTCACTGTAAGCTGGGACATTCATTTCCTGTGGCTGCCGCAGCAAATTACCAAAACTGGGGAGCTTAAGACCACAGAGATTATTCTTCCATAGTTCTAGAGGCCAGAAATCTGAAATGAAGGTGTTGGTAGGGCCATGTTCCCTCTGGGGAGCAAATCCAGGCTCTAGGGGAGAATCCATCATTGGCTTTTGCTGCTTTTGATGGTCCCCAAGTGTTGGTTGGTGATGGCAGTGTAACCCATTTCTCATCTCTGTCTTCACATGTCCTCCTTCTCTGTGTGTGTCCTTTCCTGTCTCTCGTAAGGACACTGTCATTGGGTTTAGGGCCCCCCCATTCTAGTATGATCTCACCTGGATTCTTATATTACACCTTAATTACATCTACAAAGACCCTATTTTCAAAGTAGGTCACATCTGGGGTTCCAGGTGGACATGAATTAAGCCTGGAGGACACCATGCAACCCACTACAGGTGGGTTCTCTTTTTTCTCAAGGTGGGGTCGGGGGTTAGTTTCTGAAACTCCAAAAGAATCTATATAGCGGTCCCACTGCACAGATCCTGAGAATAGGTTGCCCCACAAAACAGAGATCGGCCCATTTCTTTTCACATGGTCCCAGTCTGAGTCATGAGCTTGTTGCATGGGCAGTTATTTTAAGATTTAATAAGGCATTTTCAGAAGTCATCATTTGCTTTCTATTTTGAGCCTTTGAATGTTATTTTAGTCTTTATGGTAACAGCTGTACATTTGTAAGAATACACTTAGCCATTCTTTTGAATAGGGATTTTGACAAGAAATCTGACTGTCAAGACTGTGGCATGAAAACTTTCATATGAAAAAGGGCCTAATTAATACTGCAGTTATTAAGTAGGCTTTATATTACATGCGGTCATTTTGGATTTGAGGGCCAGTATGAATTTTCCCCCCAGTACCTCAACAATTAGAGGTATTAATATAGAAAATGAAATTATTATGTCATCCCTCTAAAAATGGCCATGTTCTGGCATGGCAAGGGGCTTGCTTGATAGCCATGTCCCAAGTCAGAAGGGCGTCAGATGGAGACTATTCCATCATAGTCCCAGATTTAGGAAAATGGCACAGTTGTCTGTGACAGGCAGAGAAAAGGTAGGGCTATTTTAAACATGTATAGGGTTTACTCTTCCTCCAAGTGGATTGTTTTAGGGCTTACTGTTACTTTTTCCCAGAGAATTTAAATTTGTGGACTTATTTTTGAAAGTGTTCTATTGTAATTGAAATGTTTTCTGTATTAAAATTTTCTTTCCTTAGTAAAGAATGAAAAGCAGGGGCACCTGGGTGGCTCAGTTGGTTAAGCATCCAACTCTTGATTTCGGCTCAGGTCGTGAGATTAAGCCCTACGTCGGGCTCCGTGCTGGGTGTGGAGCCTGCTTAAGATTCTCTTTCTCCCTCTCTGTCTACCCCTCCCCCCTCCCTTTCTATAAAAATTAAAAAAAAAAAAAATGAAGAGCATATACTGTGTGTTTGGAAGCAGTTCATCCCGTTTCTTATGCTGGTCACCTTTAAAATCACTTGTCCTACATTTTTTAATGCAGGTTTTATTATGTTTTCTGGTTTCCTCTGCTGCTTGGTTTTACCATTAGGTACTCTTTTAAACATTGCATGTTTCCACTGGGCCTAAGAGAACAATTACTTTGGCTCTTCACTGATGGATTTATTTCTTAACTACACAAATTTCCATGCTTCTGAAAATACCCATTTTATATTTACAGGAAGAAGAAATGTTTCGTCCAAATATGTTTTTCCTCCTCTTGCTTCCTCCTATTATATTTGAGTCAGGATATTCATTACACAAGGTAAGACTCAGGCATGCATTGGTGCTTTTGGTCTAGGTGGCTGCCCATGTTAGTAAGGCAGGCTCCCGAAAAACTTGGGTGTTGACCTAGCAGTGGAGGCTCTGCGCCGACACCCCGGGGGTGCATGGTAGAAGCTGGACTGCACTGCCAGACTTAGGGAGAGGAGCAGACATACCTGGTTTCAGGCAGTGTGGCTTATTAACTAGTGTTTTCCGTAGAGGGTTGCTTTGCCTAGGAAGTGATGGCCAAAGTGATTTTAAGTGGTGTACAGACGATCCATTGATTCCTCTTGTTGGACACAGACTGACACATGTAGAAGCAGACTGTCCTGGGACAGCGGGGACATGTGCCTCCGCTCTCAGTGTTTTGCCCTGGGCCTCAGCTCCCAGCTAATAGCCCCTCACCCCCAGTCTCCCTTTCTTCCTGCCCTTTCCCTGGCCCAGCTTCTCCTTACCAGACTGGAGCCTCATCCTTGTTCCCAGTCCTCCACCTCCTTCTGGCCCATCACCTAGCCCCACAGTTACTCTGCCTATTCCTGGCTCCTCAGCTTGGAGAGTGGCCTCACTGGCCCCTGCCCACTTCCCTGCTCTGCCCCAGCATTTCTGGTCTCCTTCCTCCAGCTTCCAGTGACATCCTTCCTGCCTGGGCGGGAGCTTCTCACTTTTAAGCCAGTTTGTATGTATGTGTGTGTGTTTTGGGGCGAGGAGGGTTGGGTATGTCTTTTTCTTGTCTGTGAGTTTTCTTTAAGTGTATTTAAGTTTTAAAATAAAAAGGTGGGGCGCCTGGGTGGCTCAGATGGTTGAGTGTCTGCCTTTGGCTTGGGTCATGATCTCCAGGTCCTGGGATCAAGCCCCACCTCGGGCTCCCTGCTCAGCCGGGAGTCTCCTTCTCCCTCTGCCTCTCCCCCGTCTTGTGCTCTCTCTGTCTCTCTCAAATAAATAAATCTTTAAAAAAATAAAATAAAAAGGTGATTCAATTTAAAATATTCGTAATACATCAGTTATTTTGTGAATGTGATTAAAAATTGTGAAGGTTGGAAGGTGTGGCCTAGCCTCAGAGAGAGGAAAGAGCCTGGACTTTCAGAGAGATGTAGGTCTAATCATGCGCTGCCCCCTACAGGTGTCTTTTGGGTAAAGTCAAAATTAAAAACAAAACAAAACAAAAAAACCCCCTGAAAATCCTACCTCTCAGGTTGTTTGAAGGTTTGCACTAGATGAAAGAATGTTTGCAAAGCATCACCCACCACACTAAATAATTGGTGATCCTTCTTGTTATTATCTCTTATTAATATGACCAGTGTTGTTTTTTGTTTTTTGTTTTTGTTTTTTTTTAAAGATTTTATTTATTTTTTTGACAGAGAGAGACATAGCGAGAGCAGGAACACAAGCAGGGGGAGTGGGAGAGGGAGAAGCAGGCTTCCCGCCGAGCAGGGAGCCCGATGTGGGACTCGATCCCAGGACCCTGGGATCATGACCTGAGCCGAAGGCAGACGCTTAACGCCTGAGCCACCCAGGCGCCCGACCAGTGTTGTTTTTAATAGCTTATTAAGCTTGAGAGTTAAATTTGTCATGAGAGTTTTGGTCAAAACATACTAATTAAATCTTTAATTTTCCACCTGGGTACTAAAGCATAAATATTCTAAAATGTTCAGTCCAGATTTTGTTTAAGCTGTTATTTTATTGTGCATCTATTCAAAGAAAAAGTGAAAAGGAAGTTTAATGTAAAAAAAAATTCCCAAGTCTTATAAATTATTACTGACCTCAGATAATTTAAAAAGAAACAGGCAGGAAGGAATTAAAAGTCAATGTCTTTCACTCTTTCATTTTATAAACAGATATTAAACTATAAGTAGATTGTGAAAATATTTCAAAACAGTGCTGAGATTGATTTGGTTTTTATTTAAAAATATGACACTTTGATTATTGTATTAGAGCATATAAAATTTTTATTTTCTAATTTTTTGGAGGGAGGAAAGAGAAACTTGTTCCAAAATTTGAGGAAAATAATAATTTCTTAGAAAAACATATGTTTGAAGATGGCTTTCCAGCAGAAAATGTGACAGTTTATGTGAAAGGGACTAATGTGAGTTAGAAATGTGAATGCAAAGACTTCTCTCCACTTCTTACCCTCCCCAAAGAAGATAGGAAGTCAACTCTGGGTGTCTTTAATATTGCTATATTTGTTGATGTAAATTTGGACTTGGAATAAAAATTTCAATAAGATTACCATCCGTTAATATGCATTAGATAGGCAACTATTGGTTCTTTAAAATTATTAATATAATGTAAAGACTAGGCCATTAGTTATGTCAAAGAGAAACAGATAAATTTGCTTTATGTAACAAAGGGAAGTTCTTGAATGTGGTAACTTGAATAGGGGTAAATTTTCAACATCCAGATTAATATATATATTTTTTTAATTTGCAAGAGAGAGAATGAGAGAGAGCACGAGAGGGAGGAGGGTCAGAGGGAGAAGCAGACTCCCTGCTGAGCAGGGAGCCCGATGTGGGACTCGATCCCGGGACTCCAGGATCATGACCTGAGCCGAAGGCAGTCGCTTAACCAACTGAGCCACCCAGGCGCCCAACATCCAGATTAATATTAACCAACTCCATAAATTATATCAGCATTAGATTCCTATAAACAGATCAAGACTTAATTTAAAATTTTTTTTAAGATTTTATTTATTCATTTGACAGAGAGAGACACAGCGAGAGAGGGAACACAAGCAGGGGGAATGGGAGAAGGAGAAGCAGGCTTCCCGCTGAACAGGGAGCCCGACGTGGGGCTCGATCCCAGCACCCTGGGATCATGACCTGAGCGAAGGCAGATGCTTAACGACAGAGGCACCCAGGCGCCCCTAGTTTAATCTGTTTTAACAACAAAATAAATCAACTCCTTGCAAAGAAAAGCTCATAGATGAAAGCCTTTAGTTTAGAAAAAAACCAAATCATTATGTTTGCCCTGAGTTCTTTTAAAGTTCTTTGTGTGTGGAAGATTGATATACCAAAGTAATTGAATGTCAGATTATGGGCAGCCAAATCAGATTGCAATGAATGAAGCAAAGCAGCCCCCTGAAGGAGATGGGCTTGGTGGGGCTGCCAATGTTGAGCTGAGGACAGGCTTTTGAAGTGAGCAAACAGGATTTTCTGATTATATAAGCTATTATCTTGACCTTCTTTATAATAATGCACCTTTTCTGGGGTACCCGGCTGGCTCAGTCAGTGCAGCATGTGACTCTTGATCTCAGGGTTGTGAGTTTGAGCCCCACATTGGGTATAGAGATTGCATAAAGTCTTTAAAAGAAATTATGTACCTTTTTTTAATTAAATAAAAAATTACAATTGTATAAGCTTTGGACTTTGATCAGACCTGAAACACGATTAATTCCTTCAGTACCTATTCATAGGGCATCTTCCATCTGATGGGCATCACACCAGTAACTGTGTTATATAAAGGCAGACGAGGTCATTGTGTGTGTGTATGTCCCTGTCCTTGTGTTCCCCATCCCCACCATTGAGCATATAGCTTAGTGGGAAAGACAGACATCAAATAGTTATATAAATGAATGTAAGATTTCGGCCCTGTCATGTTCTACAAGGAGAGGGTTATTGTGCATTGAGAGCATAGAATAGGGTCTGACCTGGCTAAGGGATGAGAGCAGGCTTCCCTCAGGAAGAGCCAAACTGCCTAAGATCTTAGGATGATTCAAGTTCACCAAGCAAGGAGGAAGAAAGAGTGGTCCAAGCCCAGGGAGCATGAAATGTTCAAAGAACCAAAAGCTACCAGTGTGACTAGAACCCAGAGAACAAAGGGGAGGTTAGAGGCCTTCACAGGGGTCCAACCATCCAGTCTTTGGTTGGGTTTTATCTGCATTCCGAGTGGAAATAGGGGGGTCATGGTGAAGACAGCACAAACCAGGTGGGTGGTCTTTTGCAGAGAATCCAGTGTGTGCAGAGGGCCAGGTGGGGGGTGCGTGCCTTCACTGATTGGACCAGCTTCCCTAAGCAGTTCTCTTATTTCTGCTCTTTCCAACAGGGTAACTTCTTTCAAAATATTGGTTCCATCACCCTGTTTGCTGTCTTCGGTACGGCAATTTCCGCTTTTGTAGTAGGTGGAGGAATTTATTTTCTCGGTCAGGTAAGAAAAACATCTTTGAAAAATTCTGAAAATCTTACATTCTTAGAGCTAGTGCAGGGAGGTGGGGTAGGGACACTTCGTGGGGCCTGGGTTTCACATTCAAGGTAAATGCTGTCCTGGAAGGAAATCCAAACTCCTACGAGGAACCGTAAAGGCATGTTGAAATTGTTTCTAAGTGTCCTCGAAGAACGTTGGTGTCTGGAATTGAGTGAATCTTCTCCATAATCCCCAAAAGTTTTTTTATCTTATTTGCAAACCAATAATTTCTTAAGACAGAATACTAAAAATAAAGCAGGGTATATACCCCCAAGGTCTTCAGATTAAAACAGTATCAGTTGTGTTATCAAGTAGACTGAATCAGGATTAACCACTGTTTCTTAGTAAAAATCAAACTTGATTCTGCATATGTTCACTCAATTCTAAGCTGTCCACCCATAGATTTATATACTTTGGATTTTCCACCATTGCTAAACCAGTTCCCAGTGTTCTGTACTTTGAGTTCGAATTCATTTGAATTAATTTAAACCCAATCTACCCAGAAAGGTAATATCTATAGTTTTGCATTCTGCATGTCTGTGCATGTCATAGTTCTTTTCCTTTATGGGCACTTGTCCCGGTTCTGTAAACTCAGTTTGAGATTCAGGCCTCTGGGTGACTGGCAGGCTTCTCGTGTGTGTGTCAGACGTGTTTGCTTCTATGGGCAGCTGTCGGCCAAAGCCCACTGCATTTGATTGTCACTTGGACTGCCACCTCAGTGGCACCAGGATAAATCTGTCTGTCGTGCACCCTTCTTCATTGCACAGCTTCTAGCATCAAATGGGAATGAACTTAAGAAAACCATGCCTAATTTGGCTTGAAAAATGTAGCGTTCTGTTCCATACTTTTGTTGTATAATGATTGAATGCATGCTTAAACTAAAACTTAGAGTTTTCTTTATTTTTCAAGTGGTTTGGGGACTGAAGATTAATGTCCTTATTAGTTACTAATAAAACACTAATGGACATTTTAATCTTCTTGGCTGTTCTCCAGGGGGTTTTTTTGTGTCTGTGTGTTTGTGTGTTTTATTTTACAGGCTGATGTAATCTCTAAACTCAACATGACAGACAGGTAAATCTTTAATACTGTCACACCCGTGTGACTACTTTTCAGACTGGGGATAGTTTTCTCCACATTGATTCCTGGGTGTGGTATTTCTCTATTCTGTCTCTCTTTTTGTTCTGCTGATGATTTCTGCTGAATTAACCTGTGGTTCTGAAATGAATCAAAACTATATTGTGGAATTTCGACGATCTCTAGTCAGAGCATTGCTGATTGAAAGAACTGATTTAGTTTAAGCTTTGGAGAGAATGACTCTGGTCCGTTAACCACACACTGCATCTTTGATTATCCAGAATCATCTTCAGCTAATTTCTGAGTCTTTTCAGTGGCCACAATGAAAAGTTGTCCTCTTGATAGATTAGGGATGGAGTGGGAAGTGAGGCATACAGAATCTTTGCTCTGGGCTTCCCCTGAAGCCAGGTGTGGGGTGGGGTGGGGGAAGCAGGCAGGGCCAAGGGCTCTACTGTGGATATCTTGCTCAGTCTGAAGTTACTCGAGTGATCACGCCGAGCTGCTCTCTCAGAGCCCAGGCCAGCAACCCAGGCCGCAGTCTCCTGGATAGTACCAGATCTAGTGCTAAACAAGTGCACAAGCAGAGTGCAGCCTGGTTGCCCCTCTCTGAGAAGTCCAGAGCGTGTGCAGCCTTGGTCCGTGTTTCTGCACCATCGGCGCTTGCTTCTGTGGCCTGGCTGGGGGCTAGAAAGCAAGGTGAGCTCTTGGCCCCGGGTCTCTCCCATCAGGCCGGCCAGAGCTTTCAGCCTTCAGCAACTTGGGGGCTAGAATCTTGAAGCCCTTTTCATGGGAAATGTGCTCTGCTACCAGCCAGTCCAATCCCATCTTTCCACCAGGAACATAAATTTTGGAGTTTTTGTTGTAAGGTAGTCCTGATATATAAACAAGTAGCGAAAGTCACATTCCTGTTCCATAAGGAGCTGGAAATAAAGCAGAACCCAGGCCCCGCATTTTGTAGGTATTTTGCAAGTGAAAAGAAACGTCCCATACCCAGTCATGTAAAGGAAGATGTCATAGCATTCAGTCCTTCAACCTGTTTTGGGGCAACTGGTTAGAGATACAGAAAATGCTGGATAAATTCTTGTGGAATTGAATTGAACCAGTGTTTATTGGGATGTTCAGGGAGAGAGGAGTAAAAGAATTGTCCCTTAGACAAGCAGGATAGGAGCCAGGTAGGGTTTCTCTCTCTGTGTGCAGACACTTCCTTTCCTATTAGAAAGGGACCATCCCCCTCAGAGGGAGTGCTCTGGGGAAATGAGCCAGCAGTCGCAAACACACACAGCCACAGAGCCTGGCCGAGCACTTACCAGAGGGCACTGCCTTTTGCGTCTCGGGGTGACCACAGTGGTGACCGGAAGAGTGCACCCTGTCTGAAGGGGACTTCTCAGCTCCACCTAGTAATCACTTGGGGGAATATGGGCCCCGAATTACTAAATATTAAAAGAACATTGGGGGGCACCTGGGTGGCTCAGTCGGTTAAACGTCTGCTTTTGGCTCAGGTCAGGATCCTCCAGGTTCTGGGATTGAGCCCCGCATCAGGCTCCCTGCTCAGCGGGGAGTCTGCTTCTCCCTCTCCCTCTCCTCTCCCCATGTCTGTGCTCTCTCTCTCTCTCAAGTGAATAAATAAAATCTTAAAAAAACTTTTTTTTTTTCGCAAGAGGCCAGGTTTCTAGATTTTAATAGTGAATTTTCTAGTTTTTTTTAAGATTTTATTTATTTGAGAGAGAGCATGACAGAGAGCATGAGCAGGGGTGGGGGCAGAGGGAGAGGGAGAAGCAGACTGCCCACTGAGCAGGGAGCCCGACATGGGGCTTGATCTCAGGACCCTGAAGGCAGACGCTTAACCGACTGAGCCACCCAGGCGCCCTTGAATTTTCTAGTTTTTAAATGTTGACAAGTTAGTCAGTTTTTCGCCATGCAGTTTCGCCAAACATAAGACCCACAGACCGCTGCACAATAGAAAACATAAAAATAACTTTGTTGCACAGAAGATTTTATCGTAGCCATGGTTCTGTTGGAGAGAGATGTCACTGGTAGATTCACCTGAGTTATTTCCCCATGCGGGTCTGCTTCCTTTTCACTTGTTGATGTTCTATCTTTTGAGATGATAGAACAAATCAGGAAAACACATTTTTAAGGTGAACTTCTAGCCTCTGGCCCTTTAAAGACCCAGCCATGCAAGTGGGAAGGGAGCACTGACAGCGCGAGGACGTGACCCCTGAGACTCCGAGCCCTTGATGAGTCGGGTCGTTCATCCGTCAGACTTTTCATGCTTGCTGCCAGGAAGGCTCTGCCCCAATAGAGATCCCCAACCCAAGCTAAATGTGTTCTATGGTTTGTGCAAATCATTTCCCCCCAACTTTTTATTATGAAAATTTCAAACATACAGAAAAGGCAGAGCTTATACAGCGGCTACCCAAATGACCACCACCTGGGTTCTATGATTACTGTTTCACTGTATTGGCTTTTTTTTTTTAATTTAAATTCAATTAGCCAACATACAGTACATCATTATCCTGTAGTTTTTGCTTTAACCCAGATTTTTCCATTCATCCATCCCTCTGTCCATTCATCAGTCTGTCTTTCTAGTTCCTGCTCTGGTTTCAGTTCAGGTTGCTACAGGGACCGTGACAAAGAACATCAGTCAGGCCCATTCTGGCACAAATGAAACCCAACACAAGTAGTTTTGGTTGCGGGGGGGTGGAAAAAGGTTGTTGGCTCAGAAGTGAAGCGTTCCGGAATGACGGCTCCCAGCATGACAGTCCCCGGGGCCCACGCTGCCCAGGAATCTCTCCTCTCGTTGCATCTCCGTGCAGTCTTCCCGACTGGCTTCATCCTCGGGCACGCTTGCCCCTCACGGCACCCTCACGTTAGCTATCTCTGCCAGAAGGGCCAATCGAATTCCCGAGGACCTGGCGAAATGCCTGGTGAGGGAGGGCCCTCTTTCACCAAAGTTGGGTCTCCTGCCCACTCCTAGAGCCCCATGCAACTCTGTAGGGGGAGGGGGGGGGAAGGTGTGGCTCCCCAAAGGAAAACTGGGGTGCTGTTCCCAAAACCAGGGGTGGGGATCGGAACAGAGAGAACCGTGGCTGTCTGCTCTGCCGCCCTGTCCTCGGGAATGGAGCCGCACGAGGTCAGCACCCCACACACAAGCCACCAAGGGCTCCCCGGTTCCTCCTCCCTCGCCTCTCTCTTTTTGGACATTCAGAAAATGCTTTTTAGACATTGTTTTTCCTTGAGGCCCCTGGTGTTTTGCCCCGGGCTGAGGAGAGTGGGAATTAAAGACAAGGAGAAAAGACAAGCTCTGTGTCCAGGGTGCAGCAGGAGGACCTCGAGGCCCGCTGCCAGCAAAACAGGGCCCCCCAGGTTGGCAGTCCCTTGGTGGTGTTACCGTTCCTTCTCTCCCTCGCCTTCCTCCTCCTCCCACCCTCCTGCCTGCCTTCCACAAATGCCTCTGGGCCAAGCTCAGGACGGATCCCGGGAATATACGCATGACGAAAACGTAGTGCCCGCTCCCTGGGCACTCACAGTGAGGGCGAGAGGCAGGTGACCTGTGACAACCTGTGAGGACAGGGCGGGTGTGGAACTGAGCTCTGAACTGAGACTGTCTTTTGGGGTCTGCTCCTCAGCTTGCGATCCAGAGGCTGTCCTTGAGGCGAGCAGGCTGTCTTGTGTGGGTTCACATTAATCAAACACAGGGAGCTGCCTTGGAGACCAGAATGCCAGGTTATTGACTTAGAGGGCGAACTGTAGCGGGCAAGGCAGCCAGGCATCTCCTCCTACTGGCTCTGCTCTCCCTGAGCCCGGACTTACATGATTGTGCAGGGTGCTGGCGATGGTCCAGTGGACAGAGCCCACCCCCACCCGGGCAGGAGCACTGACTCTGAGCCAGATGGCCTGTGTTTGGATCCTGGTTCTGCCACTTCTTAGCTGTCTGACCTTCAACAAGTTACTTAACCTCACTGTCCCTCAGTTTTCTCTTAATGTGATCGGGGTGGTAACAGTAGCACCCCATGTGGGTGCTGTGTGGAGTAATGAGTTACTACACGTAAAGTGCTCAGAACCGTGCCTGGGACGTGGTAAGTGCCACATAAATGTTGGCTCTCATTATTGGCCTCAGTGCCTGAAACATTTTGGGCAATTAATACCTCTTTCTTGGAGGGAATGATGCCTTCCTGGGCACTGTTAGGGGAAGCTGCTGGCCGGGGGGTGGGGCAGTGCTGGTGTGGGTGTCTAGCACCCACACCTCCCACGCCCTTGAAGCACACCAGAGTTGCTGCTGACTGTTGGCACTTTCTGAGATGTCGCAAATCTAAGTGGAGGCCACAGCCAGTCGCAGGTGGCACTCTGGTGGCAAGGGGAGAAGCTCCCCGCTGAGCCATCACAGTTCCAGCTGCTCTGACAAACAAGGCTGGCATGTCTCATGTATTTTAAGCAAAAGTCTCCCCTCCGTCAATTGTCAAAGAAAGTGTTGGGACTCACGGTGGAAAACCAGGCCATTCCCGACCACCGCCTGTGGAGCGGGCCTTGCCCTGCCTCACCACAGGGTCCACAGCACGTACTGTAAGCAGGAGAAAAGACATGGTCTCCTGTCTGTACATACACACAGTTCCAGCGTGTACGAACATGTCAGACCACACGCAGTCTCTGGCTCTGCTGTTTTACTGTGTGGGCCAAGCGATAAGCATCGCAGAGTGACCCCTTCCTTTTCTCTTCCTTACAGCTTTGCGTTTGGCTCCCTGATTTCTGCTGTCGACCCGGTGGCCACTATTGCTATTTTCAATGCGCTTCACGTGGACCCGGTGCTCAACATGCTGGTTTTTGGAGAGAGTATTCTCAACGACGCAGTCTCCATTGTCCTGACCAAGTGAGTGTCCTTTCTTCAAGGCCGGCACTTAAAGGTCCTGGTATCAGAGGGACAGATGTTCCTGGGCGGCTGCAGGGACAGCTGCTTGTCCTCTGGGCGGCTGGGTCACGAGCTTCTCCGTCTTCCGTCCTGACAAGCCCTGACGCACCCCAGCGATGCTGTCAAGGCCTGGGCTGATCAGAGGCAAGCCCGCCCTTTAGGACCTACCTTTCAGCAGTGGTTTCAAGTCCTGCTTCTTGTCCATGTCCCTGGGGATGCTTATTAACCAGAGCAGTCCCAGGCCCCACCCTCTCAGCTTCTGATTCATGAGGTTCTTCATTAGCTCCTCAAATGAGGAGGGAGCAGCTGATTGAGGGATGGGTATGTGGACAGCTTCGGTGCAGACGAAAGCATTAGACAGAGGCCCTGCTCTCCCACGGAGGGGCTCTTGCCCAGCACCTTCCTTTCCACAGCTGTAGAATAAGCCGGCGATACTAACGGGTCCCAGCTGGGTATGATATTGTGTGAAAGCTGCTTTGGACACTGTAAATCTCTTTCAAATGCTCATCGGTATCACTGCCCTTGTTGATAGGATCTGAGAAATGATAGATGAATCCTAAAATGTCAAGAAGCCTTGAGAAAAAGAAATGAATCTAAGATCATCTCAAATGCATCTATCTAATGCAGCCTGTTTCCTTGAACTCTGTCTTTTGTGGTGCTTATTAGCATGTATGGGCAGGAGATCCAAACAGTTTTAGCAAAACCAGAGAAGGCACAGACAGTCAAAGCAGTGGGAGGAAAGAGCTCTGGACAGTGTTTCAAGAATGAGCTAAGAGAATCTTAGGAGCCGGCCTGTGTTCTGCTGAAGAATAGACTTTCCAGGGCGCCTGGGTGGCTCAGTTGGTTGGGCGACTGCCTTCGGCTCAGGTCATGATCCTGGAGTCCCTGGATCGAGTCCCGCATCGGGCTCCCTGCTCAGCGGGGAGTCTGCTTCTCCCTCTGACCCTCCCCCCTCTCATGTGCTTGCTCTCTCTCATTCTCTCTCTCTCAAATAAATAAATAAAATCTTTAAAAAAAAAGAATGGACTTTCCATTATCTGAATACCGACTTGTTTCCTTTGTTGGAGGATTCCTGGCTAAGCACAGCCACTCTGTAGTAGTTGGCATTTTCTTAAAAGCTTTATTATGGACTACATTCAGAATCTTCATGTTGGAGTAAAACAATGTTTTATAGTGGAAGGAACCCAGATTTTGGAAATCAGGCTGACCTGGGTTCAAGTCCCAGTGATGCCACTTAACAGCTGTGTGATCCTGGGTTCGCTCCTTTACCTCTCTGAGCCCCATGTTTCTCAGCAGTAAAGTGAGGGTGATAATGCCTCAGCCTAGGATTGGATTTGAGGATTGAATAAATACGATACTGTATGAGAAGCATCGGACATTAGTTAATGTTAGTTCCTTTCTTCTTCTACGCCTGTCCCCCGGTTACTGTTTCCTGTGTTTGTTCTAGTTTTGTCCTACTTTTGCTGGGAGAACTTTACCAAATGTTGCTGAATTGCAAGAGGAGATTAGCAGACCTTAAAACAAAAATACTTTAAAATATTTTTGTTATTCTAAAAGTAATACATATAATCTTCATATACAATTTAGAAAACACACAGAGAGAGTGAGAGAGTACATGCATTATTACTACCCAGAGATAATTACAGTTAACAATTTGGAAGTATACATATGTTTTATTTAGCTGGGCTTATACCCCATATACTGTATTATAACTCTTCCATTGAGCAGAGTTGAAAAATAATCTTCCATAACCTCATTTTACTGGTTACAGAATATTCCTTTCTGTGAGCTTACTGTGATCTATTTAGCAAGTTCCTCACTATTGGCTTTTTCACGTTTCTCTTGGCAAAAAGTTCTATAGCTTTATTAGGCAATTATCATACATCATGCTTAAGACCTTTTAAAAATCTGATGGCGGGGCACCTGGGTGGCTCAGTCGTTAAGCGTCTGCCTTTGGCTCAGGTCATGATCCCAGGGTCCTGGGATCGAGCCCCACATCGGGCTCCTTGCTCAGCGGGAAGCCTGCTTCTCCCTCTCCCACTCCCCCTGCTTGTGTTCCCTCTCTCGCTGTCTCTCTCTCTGTCAAAAAATAAATAAAATCTTTAAAAAAATAAAAATCTGATGGCAATATTTTTTCTTATTTAAGATCTACCCTGAAAGCCTTTTTGCTTTCAGGTTTTGACTTTTGTCTCGTGTCCTGGTGGCTGCACGTATTGAACATTTGTGATAAAGAATTTTGTCCAAATTGGTGGTACATTATGAGTTATTTTTATCCATTAGGAGCTCAACTCAACTGCTTTGTCTCTAATTTATTTTGTTTTTAAAAATCTGTCAGAAGTAGGACCTTTTCCGAGCTTCTCTAGGACTCTTTGCCACAAGAAGGTTAAAGATGAGCTATTTTCTTTTGAAAATGAGAAAAGATGGAGTCACTGTAAACAGCCAAAGTTTCTTCCTGGAAAAGTGCTTTTGAAGGCCAAGATCGCCTGTGATGACGGTTCCCAAAACTGGATCTGTGGGCCGCATGCATATGTGGTGTCCAGCCCCCACCTCCACCACTGCTGGTCTACAGGCTGGGGTGGGGTGTGATAAAGACTGGCTGTCCACCCGCAGCGTCTGGCGAGGGCCGTCCACGTGCCAGACATCGCTCAGAGACCAGCTGGACTTGCCAAGGTCAGTCCAAGGTGGGAGAAGGATGCTCCCAGAGGGGTGAGTGCAGTGCCTGGAGTACAGGAGGGAGACAGCGCTCTGAGGGATTGGAGTGAGGCTTCTCAGCCAAGTTGTCTTGTGAGCCGGTAGGCGTTTTCAGGTTGGAGAGACAGAGGGGGCATGATAGGCCTGCCTCTTTTGGGGGGCGGGGGAGCGGTACCGGAGGGGGCTGTTGTCAGCCTTCCTTGGTTACTAGGTAGACTCACATCTTGTTTGAGAGTCTACTTCATAAATGATCGCTCCCAAAGCGACCCGACACATTTATCTTTGCAGCTGAATATGTGAATGAATTATACCCCTTTTTTGATGTTTTCATTTTCGTAAGTGCCAGAAAGCTATCTTCTGCTTCTTCATTAACTTTAATTAAATTAGTTTTAGCTTTGATTTGTTAGTATGACAATTTATTCTTATAATAACTGCTATAGAGGAAACCTTTTTTGTGCTCTTGAGCTGCAGTGTAAGCTCATGAAATGGATCCTGAAGCCCCATTGCCTCGTGTTCTTTTAAGTGTGAGAAACAAAAAATGTAGAAATTGACCAGGCCAGAAGGAGTCCAGATTCTGCTTTCAGTTATCTTGAGTTCAGAAACTGTTGGCCTCTGTCCTGGGTCTGCTGTCAACCCTTGATGCGACCTCACCAGTGAGTCACTTCCGTGGGGCGTCTGCATGAAAAGAAAGCAGTGGCCCCAACCGGTGGACCAGCCGTGGCAGCTTTAAGGGGTGGCGGCTGGGCATTGTGTGCAGGCGGCCTGCAGATCCATTTGGGAACTGTGGGTAAGCTTAGCCTTCAAAAACACTTGCCCAGTGAGAACCCTTGTTGGCTCACCGCACTCCCCAAGGTGGGGTGTTAACCTGTGGTCTGCTGGGAAGGTAGGGGAGGTAGGAGGTTGTGCATTCAAGTGATTTGGAAAACTTCTATGTGAAAAAAGATAGATTTCTTTTTTTTGCAGGACTTTTCAGAACCTTTATTATGTTACACTGTTACCCCTGAAAGCTTCCTGAGGTTATTTGACCAAGCTACCCTTTTATCAGAGATTATCCTACTTCAAAATTATACCAATTCATGAAACGCTGATTAATGAAGCTAAATATTTCTATTGACAATTCTTTGTTTTGCTTACCGATTCAGCAAAAATTTACTGAGTGTCTTTGTATACTAGGTTCTGCCTTAGGCCCTGGACATGTAGCAGTGAACAGGGTGGACACAGGCATGGTCCTCATGAATGACTCGTGAGTTGGCACTTGCTGTGAAGAAGTCAGGTACCAGGAGACAGTAGACTATGTGAAGGGGTCAGGGGTCAGGGCAGGTGTCCCTGAGGAAGTGACACTGACCCTGGGTTCTGAGGAGTTAGCTGGGGCCAGGGAGCAGTGAAAGATGACCTACAGAGGGGTGCCCTTGACAGTGGAGCCCTTCCTGAATGAGGAGGAGATGGGGTCACAAGGTATGGCAGACAGAGGAGTCAGGTGTTGCTTTGACTGGGCTTCCTCCTGAAAAGCGGTAGGAAACTGTTGATTGGTTTGGACAGGCCAGTAACCCGATCAGATTGTGCATTTTAAAGGGATCATCCAGGCCAGTGAGTGGAAGGAAGACAAGGATATTTAGAAAGAGCGTAAGGCCCAGGACAGAGGATAGTAAGGAGAGAGAGGGGGAGAAGCAGATGGATTTGAGAGGTAGTCTGAAGGTAGAATCCATTAGCAGGAGGATCTTTAATGAGATTAACTCCATCGTCATGGTGTAATGGTTTTCCCTTTGGGGATAAAACCATTAATTGAATTTAATGGCTTCTGACATTTTACTTTGTTTTGTTATCCTGGAAGGAAAGTTCTTTCGGTTCTTCTTCCTAATGCCTCCTAAATCTACTCTCAGCCCTTACCCAGTGACATTTCTTCTTTAGGGTTGCTCCATTCTCAGATTTTCTGCCATCGCTTCAATTCCAGGTTTTATCACAGGATCCTACCCACCCCTGCAACTGGAAGCACTCCCCATGGTTCCCTGGGGCCTTCGGGGTGAAATACCAACTCCTTAGCTTGGTTCATTGCCTTTCACAGGTCCGCCATGGCGGCTGGTCTTGCCTTCCCTCTTGCCACTGTTCTCCGCACCGGTGCCTCCACCCCATCCCATTCCTGGGTTCTAGCCATGCTAATCTACGTAATTGAATGCTCCCAGAATGTGCTGTGTGTTCTTGGGCTCCCTGCCTCTGCATGTGCTGTTCCCTCTGCCTGGGACACTTCATTTCTTCACCTGTTAACTCTTCTTTTTCTAAATCTGAACGCAGCCCACATGTCAGGACGAACCTTCCCTGACCACCACCGGGCTGAATTAGATGCCCACCCTGTGTTTCTGTAGCCCTTTGCCTTACCCCGAGGTGGTCATTTGTTCTCACCTTGTTTGTCTTCCTTACCAGATAGAAGGAGCCCTTGCAGGGCAGGGACTCTGCTCTCCTCTCTGAATCCGCCCCCCTCCAAAAGCTAACACACAGTAGGTGTTAGTTCACAAACTAGGTGAACACGTAAGTGACCTAGGAATAAAGGACCGCATAAGCAAAAAAAATAAATAATAATAAGTTTTGAGTTTTAGTTGATTTCTAATAACTTCGCCTATAACATTTTAACTTCTTTCTGTTTTTCTTTTATTTCCTAGCACAGCTGAAGGTTTAACGAGGAAAAATATGTCAGATGTCAGTGGGTGGCAAACATTTTTACAAGCCCTTGGCTACTTCCTCAAAATGTTCTTTGGCTCAGCAGCACTCGGCACTCTCACTGGCTTAATCTCTGCATTAATATCCTTTTAATATGATGAACACATGTGGCTGAGAAGATTTTCTTAATTATATTCTTCTCCAGCCATTTTCCCCTCTTCCTTAAGGGGCCAGTTTTAGTCTAAGGCTGCGTTTGAAGAAGGACCTCTATGTAGTTTTGGTTTGAGGAGCACTTTCACTGAAACCCAAGGACTTTTAGATGTGACGTGTGCAATTTAGGATGTCATTTTTCAGAGCGTCGTGGTCACGCACACCATTGGCTCTCAGACCCCACCGTTGGGGGAGCTTCTCACTTGAGAAGATTTTCAGGTTCCCCTGTCTCACTTTTCACAGTCAGAAAACTGGAAATTAATTTCCTCTTAATGACCAAATTGAGAAAGTCTTTACCCCACTGAGTGTTTATCTGGGGGACCAGAAAAGAGACTTTCAAAATGAGTCCATCCAGGGTATTCACACTGATTGCACTGCTCAACGGCCCATACGCTTTTCTAGCCAAGGAGGAACGAGGCTCATTAAGGCCAATGACACCTTCATTGCGGTAGAAAATTCGTCATGTTTAAAATAGGAACAGGCACCAGACCGTTTCTGTGGGAGCCCAAGCCTGTGTCTCAGGGAGTTGGCCACCTGGCCCTCCTCCACGAGCAGTTTGTTCCACAGATGGCCGGAAGAGCCACCCTTGCCTGTGACGGGCATGCTCGTCTGCCATCCTGTTGAATTTTCCCTTCACCTCCTTTGTCCAGAAGTCTAGAGGCTCTATTGTTGGCTGACAGCTTCTCATATTGTAGCAATAAACAGAATGGGAAAGAAAACTTTTTCGAGTTCAGTATTTTCCTCCATATTTATCTTTCTCTTGGGGGAGGGGGGACGGAGAAGCATGGTCTGTAAGGAAGCCAAGTAGCTGGGCACTGCGAGCCCCAGTATGGGCATGTGGGCTGTATTTGAATAGAGAGAAGATTCTCCTTTCATAGGAGCATGAGTTTGGAAATCTCCAGGAATATGAAAGGAGGTCCTTCAGTGGGGCACTTTACCCCAGAGTTCTGCACACCCCGTTAGCTGTCTCATCTGATGTTGGAGGAAGGGGGGAAAGAGTGACACGGCCCTGGAAGGGACCCGGCAGCATGGGCTGTCCTCCGGCTGGCTGTGGCCCCGGCTTTGCCCCCGCAGCCCCGGCACATTACCAGCCTTCCCAGTCAGCGTTTTTAAGTGAGTTGACTTAGGTTGATTTTAATTTTTCGCCCACCATTTGTCTGGAATTTACAGTTGTTAGTGTTTTGTCAGATTCCCTTACTTAAAACAGCAGTCTCCCTGCAAAGAAAAAGAAAACAACAACGGATCTTCACGTGTTACCCTGGGATGTTCCAAAGCCTTCCGGATCCATTGCCTACCCTATGTATTTGGAAGGCAGCAGTTTTGTGACTTTTCTGCATCTCCCATCAACTGTCCCTTGGTTCTTTTTCCTTGACAACTGTTATTTACGTGCTAAAGCACATTGACTTGAGGAAAACGCCTTCCTTGGAGTTTGGCATGATGATCATTTTTGCTTATCTTCCTTACGGGCTTGCAGAAGGAATCTCACTCTCGGGTAAGTGACAGAAACATTAACTTCTGGGGTTGATGGCACGTTGTCCTGCCTTTTGAAAGAGGTTATGTCAGTGGGGTCACTTCCAATCACAAGAGACAATCACAACTCAGAAGAGCTTAAGCAACAAAGGGGATTTACTGGCCCTTTAGGGATACCCTGAATTTAGACCTGGCTGGATTCAGGGGCTCAGTGTTGTCATGGTCACATTTTTTCTTCACCCACCACCCTGTAGCAGAGATCAAAATATCACTTCCACTGTTGTGTCTTTCCCAGAACAAGGCCTAAAAGGGCCTTCAGTCAAAGAATGGGGTCAGACTGCCAAGGGCAGTCAGTCCCCTGGCCTGGCCCTGGGCCGTGACCCACATTGATCTGCATTCTATCCCGATGGTTTTGCCTAAAAATGAAATCACATAGTATATAGACTTTTGTGTCTCCTTTCTTTTAGTTATCATAATGTTGTTGAGAGACATCCATATTTTTGCACGTGTCAGTACTTTATACATTCTTACTGCACCACGTTTTATTCGTTCATTTGAAGGACATTCGGGTTTTTCCAGATTTTAGCTATGAATATGTGTGCATATTTTCATTTATCTTGGGTAAATAGCTAAGAGTGAGGTTGCTGGGTCATATGGTAAGTATATATTTATTAGAAACTGCCAAGTGTTTTCCAAAATGACTGGGCCATTTTCCATCCCCACCAGAATGCATGAGAGAGTTCTAGCTGCTTCCTGTCCTCATCAACACTTATTTTAATTTTTAAAGGTTTAGCCATTCTGATAGTGTGTGGCAATTTGATTTTGACATACTTTGGTACAATTCTCTTTATATTCCACTTGGGGTTCATTGAGCTTCTTGGGTTTATAATTTATGAGATTGTAGCTTTTCACCAAATTTGGGAAATTTTTACCCATTTCTTTTTTTTTTTTTTTTTTAAGATTTTATTTCTTTGAGAGAGAATGAGAGAGAGCACATGAGAGGGGGGAGGGTCAGAGGGAGAAGCAGACTCCCTGCCGAGCAGGGAGCCCGATGCGGGACTCGATCCAGGGACTCCAGGATCATGACCTGAGCCGAAGGCAGTCGCTCAACCAACTGAGCCATCCAGGCGCCCTACCCATTTCTTTAAACACTTTTTTCTGTTCTCCCATCTCTTCTTCTGTTGGGACTCCAATTACTGAAATTACGATCGACAGCATTCTATCATCCCATAATACACTTTGCCTTTTTAAATTTTTTCAATCTTTTTTTTTCTGTCTGTGCTTTACTTTGGCTCATTTCTCTTGCTCTGTCTTTATGTTCACGGATCTTTTCTTCTGCCATGCCCACTGTCCTGTTAGTCCCATCTAGTGTATTTTCCACTTCAAATGTGTATTATTCATCCACAGGCGTTCCCTTTAGGTCATTTTTATTTCATCCATTTCTCTCTTTACCATGTTCATGATTGTCTCTACATTCTCGAGCATCTGGAGCATGTTTATAACAGCAGCTCTAACATCCTTATTTGCTAATTCCATCATCTCCATCAGTTCTAGGTCTTTTTCTGTCAGTTCACCTTTCTTTTGCTTATAAGTCATATTTTCCTGCTCTTTGCTTGCCTATTAATTTTTCATTGAATGCCAGTCATTGTAAACTTTATTATCTTGTTGAGTACTAGATTTTATTGTATTCTTCATAGAATTTTGGATTTTCTTCCGTCGTGTATCCAGGTTTCTTGGCATCAGTTTAATCCTTTTGAGGTTTACTTCCAAACTTTGTCAGCAGGTCCGGAGTAGCCCTGGGAATGCAGTGCCCTTCCAAGGACTCTACCTCCTGTCTCCTGTATTACAAGGTCACCCCACTCTGGCCTGTGGGAACACAAACTTCCCAGCCCTGTGTCTGCTTTGGGAATTTTTGGCCTGTTCCTTATTAGTGATTGTCTCCCTAGCCTCTTAGGATCTCACCCCACATGTGTACATAGGATCTCACCCCACATGTGTACAGATCAGCACAATCCAAGATTCAAGGGGACACTATGGTAGCTCTCCAGAGCTCTCTTTCTGTGCAGCCCCCCTTCTCTGGCATTCTGGCTGCTTTGAGTCCCTTGGCTCTCATCTGTCTCCTCTTCTCAGCTAGACTTGACTCTGCTGGGCTGGGGTTTGGAGTTCCCCTCCCTGAGCCTCAGCCTGGAAGCTCTGTCTGGGCAGTAAGCTGGGCCGGGGCCTGGAGCAGGAATGGCCGCTTTGTTTCCTTTCTGTCAGGAATGTTTCCCTTTTGACAGCCCTACCCTGCAGTACCCAGCGTCAGAAGACAGTTTCGTTTCATATCTTTGATCAGGTTTTCTAGTTGTTTATGGCAGGACAGCAGTTTGTATAGCAAAGTGGAAGTCCCCAGTGGTTTTTAATGACTCTGTTGAGCAGAATTCTCCTTCCCCACAGATGGCTCTCTAGAATTACACGCGGGTACTCGGTGAGCAGATCCTGCCAAGGAGGAAGCAGAGAGGACTCTGGCCATTTTCACTGGAGAACTCTTTGTAAACCTTATGGTTTTGTTTGTTCTTAATTTGATTTGTTCCCAAGCCAGTTCTCTTGGATAATTTCATCCCAGTATCTGCCATCAAGTTCCTTCTCTTATCTTTCCTGAATTTTGGCACTTACTTACATAAACATTACCTGTGAGTCATTTGGCTCTAGCCTGGCTATTTTTACCTCTGTTTTTCTAAATTGTTCCCCACCCCTTTGAGATGAACACTGAGTACCTGGTGACAAAGATGTATTTCATGCATCCATTTGGAATTTGTGATTAAAACCAGGGAGTGTTTTTCTTGTCTTCAGAGTGGCAGTGTTTTCTGTTTGTAGGGTTTCACTTTTTTGAGGGCCTTTGCCAAACATGCCAGTGGGCAGTGAGGCCAAAGACAGCACATGCGAGCCAAGAGCATGCTCGGCCACCTCTGGGCAGTTGGCTGAGCTCTGCCCATGTTTGTCTTTGGGATATTTGTCACACAGGGTTTTCAGACAAGGGTAGGATAGTCCTGGGGTGTTGTGAGGACCTTCGAGTCCTGCTGTGAGAGTACAGCGGGAAAGGTGATGTTTGCTATCCCCCCTTCCTTTTCCTGCTGTACTTTTCCTGTCACAAAGGACTGAGTGAGCAGTTACCAAGAACACAGAGCAGGATGCTGTCTTCCAAATCACGTGTTTAGGACACAACGGTTAAGGACGCCAGACAGACCAGGGTTTGAATCCCTGCCCCGCCCCTCATTAGCTGTGTGACCTCACACAGTCGACTTAACCACTCTGGGCATCCACTTCCTCCTCACGAAATAGACGTTATAAAAGGGCCACCCCAGGGCCGGTGGTCAAGGGTTAAAGGGAACAATGCGAGTAAGAATCCTGACAGAGGCATGCTGGGGTGACATGTCCTGCTGGCCCTAACACCCTCAACATGTATTAACGACACCCCCTTTCACTCACAGACATACTGGTTTCAACAACAAATTAAATAGTCCCCCTAATTATGAGTTAGTAAGTATTAGCTATTCTCAGAATCTTTATTCTATCAACGTTAACTGGTCTATTCACTGAGGCCAGTTTCAAGGGCCACTTTGCCCTCTGGCTCTGAAGATTCAGGGTTGACTAGACCCCACCTTTGCCAATTCAGCCAACAGTAGGCTGAGGGAGGGCGATTGGGGCAGAGTGACACACTGTCATGGTGAGTCACAGAGGATGGGACGTAACCTCTGTGTCAGGTGGGGGAGATGTGGGCCGAAGGTAGAATGTGCTGTGCAGCTCTCCCGAGCTCAGGAGCGCAGCCAGGGGTTCCTTTGCAGCCCTGCCTGTGGGAGAAAACCTGCAAGCCACTAGTGCTAGGAAAGACGAAGTACATTGGGGTTGGTTCTCAGTATGGAATTCTGTGCAGCCACCGAATAAATGAATTTGACCTATTTGTGCTGCCATGGAAAGAACTCTAAGATATATTGCCAAATTAAAAAAAAAAAAAAAAGCTGGAAAGCCACTTATTCATCCATTCAGCAGATACTTATTAAATGCCAAGAACTGTCCCTGGTACTGGGGCTGTCCTTAGTAAACAAGACCAGATGAGGTTCCCACCTGCCGAAGAAAGATGGCAAGCAAGTAAGCGAACACACGGTAATTTCGGGTAGTGAAGAAGTGACAGGAAGGAGAGAAATCAGAGCAATGTGACAGTGGCGTGGGGACAGACGCATCATGCAGTAGGGGGTCAAGAAGGTCTCCCCAAACAGGTGGTGCCTGAGCCAAGACCTGTGTGGTGAGAAGAAGCCAGCCAAGGGAGGACCTGGGGCAGCAGTGCTGAGCAGTGTTCAGCATCCAGATCGCCATGAGGGAGCTTGGCACACTCCAGGAAGAGCAAGAAGACCAGCGTGGCTGGGACAGAGGGGCAGGGGCCCCGGCCAGCAGGGTTCTGTAGGCCCGGGAAGGAACTGGGTTTCTGTTATATGTGCAAAGGCAGGTTAAGTGTTTGAGGCCTTTTAAAAATCCCTCTGCTGGTAATCCATGCTGCATCCATAATGTGATCCTCCTATTTTGTGCTTTTTAAAGGCAGATGAGCTTTGTTATAGCATGGGCAAAGAACTGGCGGCCTACATGGGGAACTGTTAATAGTAGTTACCTGGGGGCAAGACAGTGTGAATGGAGAGTCTCTGACTCTATATCTCTGAGTCTGGATGTTTTATAGCAAAACAGTTTTATTTTAAGGTAATTAACAAAACTGACTGTGGTTTGATCCAGCCTTCGGGAAGTTCATCATATTTTACCCACAGTAAGGTGCAATACAGTGGAAGTTATACCACGATAGACACCCTTCACCTTCTGCCTTTGGACTTGAGTCTCTATTCATCATCATTGTTCGTGACATTTAAAATAGTGGATTTAACTGAAACTAGAAATGGATTTCCTCCCTTCCTCCCTTCTTTCCTTCTTTCCTTCCTTGACAATGTCCATTTTGCTGTGCTATTATCTACTTCCTCAAATGATTTTGCCTTCTAAAAGAAATACATGTGTCAGGAATTCTTCCTTATAGGGCATTTTTAAAAATACACATGCTTTGGGGCGCCTGGGTGGCTCAGTCGGTTAAGTGTCTGCCTCTGCCCCCCACTCGTGCTCTGTCTCTCTCTGTCTCTAATAAATAAATAGTCTTTAAAATAAAATAAAAGGGACATCTGGGTGGCTCAGTCGTTGGGCGTCTGCCTTCGGCTCAGGTCATGATCCCAGGGTCCTGGGATCGAGCTCCGCATCGGGCTCCCTGCTCCGCAGGAAGCCTGCTTCTCCCTCTTCCGCTCCCCCTGCTTGTGTTCCCTCTCTCCCTGTCAAATAAATAAAAAATAAATAAAATAAAATACCCATGCCTTTTAGCTCTACAAGTGAGCCTGTTTGCACCACTTACCCATCGGTGTTTTTACAGCCCGTGTGGTGGCAGCTACAGTGGATGAGGGTGGTCTGGGTGGTGGAGAAGCTGGGAGAAGCTACCTTTGCTGAGGGAGGGCTCATAGGGCAGACACTTGAGCTGTCCTTCGGGCTTTTGCATCCACTGCTGATGCTGCTGACCCTTTGCTTTAGCCCCCAGAACTCAAGAGATGCCCTGACCTCAGACTAGCCTGGGGTAAAGGTGGTGGCTGGCTGGCTGTTCTCCAGCCAGAGGGCCCATTTTCATAGGGTCCAAACTCAGCCTCCAGAGGGGGTTGTTGATCTGTACAGAAAATTTATTAACATTTGAGTTATTTGCCGTCATTAAAAGCTGGGAGATTTCCCATAAGAAACATTTCTGGCATCTCTCCAAAAGCCGGAAGGAAGACTGACAGCACTTAGGCCTCCCATCCACAGGGCTGCGGGCAGAACTTTCTAGATGGGCTTATGCTTTCTTTACCCACATGTTGGTCACCCTTCTTTTTTCTTTATTGTCCGGCTCCTGAAGCTTCTGGGTTTCCAGCCCTGGCCTAGTGCACCAGAGTGACCCAGCCAGCCAGACCCCTCCTGCGCTGAGCCTGCCCCCTGCTGCAGAGCGCTGAGGCAGGATGCGCCGGAGGGTGGGCGGGAAAGCTCCCTGGTGCTCCGGCAATGGGTGCTGGTGTTCAGTCCCGAGGCAACTTTCACTGTCACCTCTGACTTCCCAGAGCTTTCCAGAGAGGTTATTTCGTGTTGGGACTCCTGTGGGCGGGACAACACTGTCGATGGAAGGCCACTCGTGTCACAGCCTAAACGTGGCTCAGGCACCTCTGGGGTTGACTTTTACATCAAGGTAAGAACTCCAAGGTCTCAGCTTTGCCAGTGATTTGATAACCCTTCTCAAAGCGAACGAGTGAAAGAAAACCCTTTGGAAGTGCAAAAGCTAGGAACTTTTCGCCCCGGACGGTGACGCTAAGGATCAAGTCCATAAAAACTGAAGTGTGTCCGTGCCGCTTTTGAGCCTCAGCTTGCTCATCTGGACACCGGGACGAACAGCACCCCCTCATGGAACCGTCGGGGTCGTGAGGCTAAGCCACATGCAGTGCCCATCACGGGCGTGGGCTGAGCCAGTGTGAGCTGCCTCACCGCCGTTCGATGGGGTTCCAGTCTCAGGTTCTGGTCTCTTCCCTTCTGTCTCACATTGCTTTGCCTTCCCTGTATTCTGTGGCAGTGTCAGGAAGGGTCAGCAGTCCGGGGGGGTCCCCCCCACCAATGCCTGCAGGAGCATACTGGGAAACAGCCGGAGGTCCCGGTGTGTGCGTTCTTATCTAGCAGAGCAACGGTTCACGTCTCATGAGCCATAGTCTTCCCAGTGCCCTCAAGGATCACGGAAAGCCTGCCCTCTCCTTTCCCTGTCCCATCTTGTCAGGTGTGCCCCTGGGAAGCATTGCTGGAATGTTCCTGGCCAGCCTCCTTGGCAGGGAAGAATGAAAGAACACAGGAATTTGCTATTCACACAAGGGGGTGGGCCTGCCCTTGGTGGGGTGGGGGGTATCATTGAGACCTCAGGCTGAGCCCTTGAAATGGTTCCGATGCAGTTTGGGTGATTTTCACCCTTTCCAAATGGAGAGTCAGCTAGGCATCCCTCTCTCTACAAAGTGGCAGGAGTGAGCTACAATTTTGCTTACGAATTTTCCCTCGTAATCGATACATTTTAGCAGTTTATTTAATGAGTTTGTAAAAATCTCATCTTCCTTACCTGAAAATGAGGCCCCCTTTCTGCTGCCAAGGCAGGGCAGCATTGAGAGGTAACTAACCCAGCCGTGCAAAGCGCTTTGGGAGTGATTAGGGGCAGTGGGCCATGCAGAGATCAATCCTGAGTGAGCAACAGAAGTGTAGACTCTTGTGAAGAGCTTTCAGGAAAAGACGCAGATCCTTTTTTAGTCACTCCTCTCTCTTTTTATAAGAGTAACTCGTGGTGATTAAGGGAAAATTTTTTAAAAAGTAAATAAAAATCCACCCATTCTCCACATCCAGATTCTTACGCTCCCTTTCTGCCCCAAGAGTGGTCCACCTGCACCCCTTCCATCCGTGGGTGACAGTGACAGCTCACATCTGCTCAGCCCGGGGCCTGTGGTGGACAGTGTACATGGCTTATCCCCATTACCCTCCTGACAGGTCCAGAGAGGGTGCTATTAGTCCCACTGTCCAGATGAGAAAGCTGAGGCTTGGAGAGGGAATGAAGCTTGGCCCAAGGTCACCCAGCCGGTAAGGAAGCTGCCAGAGACAGGGGGCCCATAGCATTTCTCTGCGGCCTCTGGGAGACCTCGGGTAGTACTTTCTTCCCCTTTTCTTTTCCTTTTTCTGAAAACATGTACCACTGTAGGGCCCAGTGACTTGTAGAAAATGTGCGATATTATTTGTGTATCACATAGCAGGTGCTTTTCTGCTCTGTTCATGTCTGTGTGCTTTGCCTCTTTGTCCTTCTCTAGGCATCATGGCCATCCTGTTCTCAGGCATCGTGATGTCCCACTACACGCACCATAACCTGTCCCCGGTCACCCAGATCCTCATGCAGCAGACCCTTCGGACCGTGGCCTTCCTGTGCGGTGAGTTCTGCCTCTGTGTGGTCCCGCGCAGGCCTGCCCACAGCCCGTCGTTCAGCCACACCCTGTTTTCCCTGGCAGGAGAGGCAGCAGAATTCCTTAGAGCCAGATACTTCTCTCCCTTATCTTTTGTTTATTACTCTGGCTTTCAAGTTCAATAACATAAACCTAACTCCTGATAACTTTCTGGAACATTGGACTCCTGTAATTTTAAGACCAAAAATAATGAGAACTACTAAAAATGAACATTGGAGACTGATACGTTTTCAACGTTGTAAGGTGACATTTCCAAAAATGTGTCCCCTGGCACTGGCATCGGTGAGGGTTAGGTGAGATAAGACTCCACAGTCAAACAAGAGTCTGGAAAATCCTGGGGGATACACACTTTCAGTTTGGGGGCTGCAAGAGCACTGTGAGCTGACGCACATTGTGAGTTGCTGAGAAGGGGACAGCGTTACAGCTTTTTCCCAACTTGTCCACAGGCCCCTTTCCCACGAGAGCGGCTCGAAGGGTGTGACTCGGGTGCCTGTGTGCCAGCCCTGTAATTGCTGAATGGGGTCCACCGCGGAGACTCTGTTAAGCAGTTTCAGTGTGAGCTCTTGCTCCCCCACACGCTGCTGTACCCCCCGCCTCCTCCCTGGTTTATACCTGGCAGCGAAGGATGCACTCTCCCATGGTCCCCTTCCCCTGGCCTCCTGGTGGCCGTGCCCTAGCTGTCCTCAGCAGCATCTCCCTGGTGCTGCGGCAGGGTTCGTCTCATTTTCCAGCACTGGTTCTGCGCTGTCATGCGCTAGGCGACCGGGGTAGGCCGTGCAGAGGCTTCCTTCCGCAGCCAAGGGGGCTCAGGTGCCCAGAGGTCAGATGACTCGCCCACAGCCTCGTGGCTAAGAAGTGAGTTTGGATTCCAGGTCTGTGTCTTCCTGGTCCAGGGGGTCTTTTTTCCACAGCTCCCCACTCACAAAGTCCTAGCGAAGATCTCTGAGCCCGACTGTCACACTTAAAGGGATATAAAGCAAAACACCCAGCTATTTTGTACCCATCAGACTGGCATGTCTCAGTTTTGCTAATACCCACTTCCAGCACAAGCATATGGGAAGCAGGCCCCGTTGACAGGCACGGGCCCCGATGCCATCTTTTGTGGTGAGTCATTGCAGCGTCAGGCTGGGTTTCAAAGCCGTGTGCTCTTTGGCCCAGCAGAGCTACCCTCGGGAATGGAGCCTGGATATTTGCTGTAACTGGTAATATCAGCAGTAGAAACAGCCTCAGTGTCCATTGACACGGGATTTGTTAAATTAGCCATGACATACCAATATGATGGAATTTATGCTGCCAGGGAAAAGCATAACATAGTCTGAGTATGTTCTAAATGAGCTGATTTGGAAAGATCACAGAAATGTTTATTAGATCAAAAAATTCAAGGAGGAGAAGGGTGTGTGTACTATCCAGCTTGCAGACTTGTTTTAAAAAGATACATGTTCAGAGAAGAACATGGCTGAAGTGTTTTAAAACAGCCTCTGTTTTATGATGTTCAACTATTTTAAAATACAGTCCTTGTCTCCCTGATTATTAGCCTATTCTGAGGGACATCACAGTGTTAACAGGGAGCCTAGTGCTAGAAATTCATATGGTGCTTTTTGTTGGATACACAAGTACCTGCTTGCCCAGAGAGTAGGTGTCGGACTCTTTCTGACTTGTGGAGTGAAGCCAAGGGTTGGAAATGACCCTCTTCCTGCAGATCCTGCGGGTACAAGCCCATCTTCCAAACCTGTGGCAGCATCAAATGCGTGAAGTCACTCATTTAGCTTTGGCCGCCCTGGCAAGGAAGTGAACCGAGGGCCCTTTTCACACTAGTTATGTGGTACCTGCAGTCATTTGCTCTGAATTTTTGCCACTTTGCTGCAGTTGGGATCCTTGCTAATAACTGTTCAACAAATGGGCAGATTCATATATTTATCATCTTCCCCGGTAGGAGAGTATTTATTTGCATGGGTATTTGACAGCTGGATTGTTAACTGAGGAGATTCTGAATAAGCAAGCACGTGTGGCTCGTGTGATAGAAGAGAACAAGCGAATCGAAGCACAGTTCCCACCAAGGCATCGGATGCAGGATTTTTCAGAAAATAAGCGAAGTGTTATGGTGGATTCTGACTCACTGTGAAATGTTTGCTTGCTTTAATGATCGAGTACCCTGTCAGAAGAAAATAGTTGGGGCTGAATAATCCATTCTTTGGTTTGTTTCAGAAACATGTGTGTTTGCATTTCTTGGCCTGTCCATTTTTAGTTTCCCTCACAAGTTTGAAATTTCCTTTGTCATCTGGTGCATAGTAAGTATTTTCCTTGTTTTTTATTTAATTACTTATTTGTAGATCAATAACCACATGTTCTGGATTCATTTATGTAACTGTTAACTGCTCAAGGTCAACAGCTACATAGACACTCTTCTGTTTAAAGTTTCTTTTGTTAAAGAATCACAAACATACTAAAGGGTAAGTGAATGAATATCCTTGGAAAATAATTTTTTGCTTCTTTTTAAATTTTAAATGGCCTTAAAGGTTATGGTCTTCTCCAAAAAGTACAAGTTTCTGTGTTTCTATGTTAGATGGTAAAAGCAGCTTTCAGAATTGAATGCATAATTGATCATAACCATGTAAAAACATCATGTGTAAAAAAAAAAAAAAATGTAAAAAATACAGCACAATGTTCACAGTGGTTGTAGAATTGGGGATGATTTCTTTTCACTTTCTACTTTTTCTGAGTAATTTATAATGCACATAGTTACTTCTCACTGTGGTTTTCTTCAAATGTGTCCATTTTTGAGTGTGACCCTGGACGGTTGTTAAAGATTACCAGACCCTTACCTCCCCAGAGGTTCACCCAGAACAGTCATCCCAGGTGATTCTTATCATTCAGAAGGTTTGGGAAACTCACCATTGGACTCGGGGCAGCAAGAGGAGACTAATTAAAATATTAATTAATTAATTTAAAACAGGAAAAGAAGAATTTGATCTTTCACAGTAGAACCAAATCTTTTGGGGGAAGGGAGTGGGGGGGAATAAATGTTTAGTGTTTAAAACAAAGGGGCAGTTTCCTCAGGCATCAGATGGAAGTGACATGAATGGCTTCTAACATGTGGGCATTTAGCCTGGTGCTCCCAGGTCTCTCATCCCTCAGTGTGAGCTTGTCTCCCATAAGCCCACCTGCTGATTCATACTGCAATCCCTAATTTGATCTTTGTTGTCCTTTTAAAATCCACCGTTAATTTAAGACACATGAGAAGCACGCCTTACTATTGCTCAATTATCATAATTCATCTTCAATTAACTTTTATTACCAGTGCCACTTAACAGAAGCCAGCTATTGAGAGGCAGACCTTTTTTTTTTTAGCACTGTCACCTACCACGTGCAAACCAGTGAGGCCCACCTGTTTGGCATATGGGGAAACTGAGGCACAGAGGAGCTAAAGAGCCCTAAGGGAAACGATGTTTCTCCTTGTAGTATGGGTGCTTCCACCTCTCAGTCCACAGGAGCTCGTTGCTTTTGCTACTGTTAATCTGTCCTCCAAACTCAGGTTTCAGGACAAAGAGAAAAGCAAAAGTTGTTTACAGAAAGGATAATAGTCTTTAGTGTGCTCACTGGGTCAAAGGGGCCACATTTGGTCAAACCTGAAACACAAGTGCGGGAATCAAAGATTGGATTTCAGTGGGTGAAACAAGGAGGTGGCTCCCTCCGCCGTGGGCTAGGAGCAAAAGGAAAATGAGAAGATGCTCTGGAGTGGGAGCTTGGTCTCCCCCAAGCACACAGGCAGGCCGGCCCTGCCTTTCCCGGCGACGGTCCCTGCTATTCAGATGGGTTACCTCAGACTCGCTCAGTGGTCAAGGGCACAGGCTTTGGGGGCTGAATCGGGTTTGGGGCATGGCTCCCCACTTCCTGCCTGGGTCAGCTTGGACCAGTCCCCTAACCTCTCTCTGTCTCCATTTACTTTCCCTAAAATGGAGATAGTAATACCAGTAATAAGAGCATTGCAGGGATCTAAATTTAACAAGATATAATGCATATAAAATGCTTGGCACATTGTCCGATATTTAAATGTTAGATGATTGGGAGCCATTGTTAACTTGACCATCCAAGGCAAGCAGTCCAAAGCACATTCAGTTTGTGCTTCTTAAAAGAATAAACTTAGAGCCTGCCGAATGTACATGTGTACGTTGTGTACATATTATTAAGTTAGTTGTGGTGAGAACCAAGATGAAAAAAGAGTAAATTAATAAGTAGTTCTAGGTATCCAATTAGATAAGATTTAAACCTTACCTAAAGCTGTATTTTGTTAAGACCGAATTTGGGGATGGTTAGGAACCAAAAGCCTTGGCAAGCAATCGGCCAGGCAGGGTGCATGTGACCTCCTTCCAGAACCTACCTACACATTCCTTTTGCTTGGGGAGCAGCATTGTGTGTAGGCCCTTCTCAATCATCCCTCCTTTCCTGGGAGGGGTGGGGGGCCACGGGAGAGGCAGGAACACCTTGTCTGTCTCTCCAGAGCTAACCCATTGGAATGATTAGCGCAGGCCTGTCCCACGGTGGAGCACCTTTGGAAGAGTGCGATTGCCCTTAAATTAATCCCTGGATACTTCGGCATGGCCTCTTGGCATTTGGTTTTGTTCTGCTGTCACAGCTTAAAGCTGGCTTTGATACCTTGTTAGTCCTCTCTTCCTGGCTACAGAAACATAACGTACAAAGTGCGATCCTCTCCCAGACTCGCAGAAACTAGCATCTCCAGCAACTCGCCCCATCTGGGCCTCTGCCTAGCCCTGTCATTCATGTCTTTCATGGCCAGGGGGAGGGCTGCACTTACTATGGGCATGTCACAAGGTCTGTGTTCGCTTCAACAAGCTTCATCTTGAAAAAGACCAGAGGTTTCTGTCTAAAACTAAAACTTGTTGCTATTCACAGGTGCTTGTACTGTTTGGCAGAGCAGTGAACATTTTCCCTCTTTCCTACCTCCTGAATTTCTTCCGTGATCATAAAATCACACCGAAGATGATGTTCATCATGTGGTTTAGCGGTAAGTCCAATGTTGAACGAACACTGGAAGGAAAGTAGCTCTTATAGGGGCGCACACGGTGTAGAGAGCACATGTGGTCTCTGCTGGAGCCCTTTGAAACCGGGCGCCCCTCATAAGGCAAAAATCATACTGGCCCCCCATTTACCGGCCCCAGGCGAGTCCCTCACGGACAGTGCCCCTCACAGGCTCTGTACTGCAAGACAAGTGGGTAGTGCGTGTCTCTTCTACACATGAGGAAGCTCAGATTCAAGGGCAAAGGACTTGCTTGGGTTCCTGTGATGACAGGAGGTGGAGCCAAGGTTTACTGTCCTGTTCGCACTCCTCTCGACGGATGGGCAGTCCGGGGCAGGACGCGCAGGGGGCAGCCCTCACCCGCTTGCAAGTAGTGAGGGGCTCAAAAGAAAAAAAGGTTCAAGTTTAAACTCCTTGGTGCTACAGGCCAGGTTTGGATATTTTTTTTCATTCAGTCAGAGTTCTGAGAGCTGATTGGAACATTTTCAGTTTCTGTGCAAATTCCTGTACTCTTTAAAGGATGGGAATGATTTCATCTTTGGCTCCTAATGAACTGGATCCTTAGGCATCTTTAAATTTATTTTTGAGCAATACATCCAGTTCTTTGTACTTTCTTATTTAAATATTATAATTATTCCGTGTGGGTCGGGGTACAGCAACATGCTTTATAAGCTGTTTTCTATCCAACAGCATATCTGTACATTTCTCGCAGATTTCTCTCCTCTTTCAAAAGACCTGGTTTAAAATATATACATATGTATGTGTGTGTGAGGTATGTATGTATGTTTAGTGAGAGAAACTTTTTCTCAATCTTTCTTGCCAACGAGAAAAAAAAATTTTTTGTAGAGTGGTTGACCCAAGGTCTTAAAAATCTCAAAGTCTAAGGGATGTATCAGATCCTTTACATGGTTGTGTGAGCAGTTTGGGAGAGGCGGGCATGATAAGAGACCTCTGTGGGGAATGGGGGTGCTGTTTTAAACAGTGAAGAGCTGTTGGTCCCAGCTATTGATGTCCCAGGCCATCCCAAGCCCTCTCTCCACAGATTTTCACCCTCTTTCCTGGATCCTCAACCTCTGTCTCTACTGAGACATCATCATTGAAACTCTTGAAGATTCTTCTCTTTCCCAGCAAAAAACCAGCAACTTCAACCAAAATCCCTTCCGCACACCCCTTCCAGCTGCTTCCCGTCTCCCATTGCAGCCAGACCTCCTTAAGTGGGCTGTTCTCCCCTGTTTTCTCTGCTTCCTCACCTCCTGTTCATGGGCCTGAACTTGGCCTTACCCAGGTCACCTAGCAACCTTTTGCAGCCAAGACCTGCACGGGGCAGCCCTCGTCCGGTCCACCTCCACGGCTTTGAGCTCCTTCTTCCCACCGACCTGCTTTCTGCCTGGAGACCCTCTTCCCTGGGCCTCCAGGCCATGCTCCTGGTTGCCCTCTTTCCCTTTGGGGTCTTCTCAGGTTCCCCTCCTCCTTTACCAACCCCTCAAACACTGGCGTCCTCAGGACTCAGCCCCAGACCTGCTTCTGCTCTTGTGTTCTCACAAGCTCACCCATCCCTGTGGCGCCAACGTCCATCAAGTTCCCACGCTCCCAAAGCTGTTTGCTCTTAGATCTCGACTCTTGTCTAAATCCTCCTTCGACGCTGTGGAGATCTCATTGTCTAGGACTGAATTTACCTTCCTGCCCAGCCTCTTCTTTGCCGGCGTCGCCTCCCACGGGAGACAAGAACGTGTGTCACAGCAGAGGTGTGGCTGAGTCAGAGCTGGCTGGGTGTACAGCTGTCCTGTGCTGAGCGTTTTGTCCTCCGGCCACTGACCCGGCAGGCCCTGTTTCTAGTCCCGCGTGACAGGTGGAGAGGTGGAGTTGAATCCGTCACTTCGGCCTGAGAGGCCTGGGGGTGACCCCAGGAGCCAGACTCCATGCCTCGCGCCCAGACCGCCGCGCAGCACGGCCTCCTAGACACCCCGCCGTCGTCCGTGCCCTTCCCTCCCCCGGCCACCCCACCTCCCGCTCACCCCTGTGGCCTGTAGCTTCCACTCTCCGTGTCTCTCTCAATTCCGTGCCCTTTGTGTGTCCCCGTCTTGGGTGTGCACTGCTGCTGCGGTCAGACCCCCCTCCCGTGATGCTCCGGCCTCCGTGTCTCGTCAGACCCTCCACTGTGTGCCCTGCCCCGTTCTCCCCTTCTTCGGGCACCGGAGCCCTTGCCTGGGGTCTCCCCACCTGTTCCCCTCTGTGGGGCACCAGGCAGGCCAGGACGTTCCCCAGGAAGTGCTGCTTCCCAGCTCAGCGCAGCCCCTCAGCCCAGCCGGCCCACGCAGGGCAGCACAACCGGAAGTGAGGAAGAGGCCATGACGCAGCTCCCAGCAGCCCCCGGCCCGCAGCAGAGCAGCCCCGAGCCTGTCAGTGCGGCCAGGAGCTGCTTAAGAGCCGCGTCTTCAGAAACGAGGGGCCGTTGGATAAATCGCCTTCTTTGCTGTTGCCTGGCAGGCTGTGTGGCCCCGGGAGACGCGTCCTTCCCTCGGTCTCCCTCAGTCTCGCTCCCTCATCTGCGTGCGCTGGAGAACGGCAGGCCCTGCCTTACCAGCCCCGCCATGAAGGGCCGGGGGGGCGGGGGGTGCGCGCAGAGCCCTCAGCACAGGGCCCGGCCCCGCGCAGGGACGGCTCGGCCTGCCCCGGCTGTCGGGCTCCTGAAACGTGAGCATCGGGCTGGACGAGCCCTCAGACACACACGAACGCGCCCCTGGTGCTTCGTGGCCGGGACGGGTCACCTCATTCGACCTACGTGGCCACCCCGTGAGGTGGAAATGGGTGCGGTCAGGCCCCACTTATCTGCAGCTTGCTTTCCTCACAGCCCAGAGCCTCACGGGAGGAGCTCGCCCTCCACAGTAGGATGTGTTAGAATGTTCGACTGGCACGAGGCAGGGCTGAGCCCAGATCCCCAGGGCTCCCGGTCAGTGACGCGGCTCCTCTCACCCCCTTCCCTGCCCCCAGGCCTGCGGGGGGCCATCCCCTATGCCCTGAGCCTGCACCTGGACCTGGAGCCCATGGAGAAGCGGCAGCTCATCGGCACCACCACCATCATCATCGTGCTCTTCACCATCCTGCTGCTGGGCGGCAGCACCATGCCCCTCATCCGCCTCGTGGACATCGAGGATGCCAAGGCGCGCCGCAGGAACAAGAAGGACGTCAACCTCAGCAAGACCGAGAAGATGGTTGGTGCCACGGGGGCCCGGGGTGGGGGCAGGGGCTTGGTCTCCACCGCAGCTGGGAAGTGGGGAAATGAGACACGATTTGAGGATCTCGGCACCTACACACACTCAGAAGGAGGTTGAACTGGAGTTCTGCGGCACTTTGTGGGTTGTCTGTCCCCGGAGGCCGTGGAGTGGGAGCGTGGACCCACATCAGGCTGTCCCGGCACCACCCTGTGGAAGGTTCTAAAGTCACGTCATCCCCCTCCCGCACAACGTTTACTGAAAGCCTCCTGCTGGGGGCCTGAGGAGGGGAAGGTGCTTGCGGTGCCTTCCCCCAAGGACAGACCAGCGAGGTGTCCAGGGCCCAGCTGCAGAGAGCCGGAGGCTCCCAGATCCCTGCCTCCTCCCAGCCACCCTCCTGCCCTTGTGGCTGCCCCTGCCAGTGGGCTGTCTGTCCCGGGCGTCAGCGGCGGTGGGGGCCTCCTTGCCCTGTGTTGACCCTTAGGCCGCCTGTGCTGAGCCAGGCTCCCTGACAGGAGCAGAGGCTGGCCTTGGCTTCTCAGCCCACCTTCCTGCACCGCCCCTGCCCTCCCACCCCCAGTTCTAGAAATACCTCTTTTTCTAGTTCCCTTATTTGAGGCCATTAGTAACTTAATATTCAGTCAAGGAAAGCAGAGAAATCCTCAACTGGGAGACAGTGACGGGGACACAGCCCACTTTCCCACTGGGGAGCTCAGGTCTGGCCGGATCTTGGTCTCAGGCCTCTGTGCGGCCCTGGCCTATGTCTCAGCCAAGGCCCTGCTGGGAGGAAGCCCTCGGGTGGTCACAGGCGGGTGATCACGGGTGGGGTTGGCTCAGCGGGACCTTCTCTCAGAGGCCCGTCTCCGGCCACCCCCATCCCCCAACTTTCTGGCCTGTTCTTAACAACAGCCCCAGTACAGGTTCTCAGACCTTTCAGAGGGTGGCAGAATCAGTGGAGGGCTCCCAGTCTCCCAGGTCTGGGCTGCGGCCGGAGGGAATTTGCATTTTGAGCAGGTTGCCAGGTGCCTCTGCCCTGCGGGCCCCGCAGCCACGCTTGCTGAAGCCTGGCTCCCGCAGAACCAGGATGTTTACCCAGCGGAAGAGTGGCTGCTATTTAGGGAATGTTTTCTGCGGCACGGGCACTGTGGTTGTGCTCTCCTCGCACCGTCTCAGGTCGCCCTGATAACCCGCAGGAAGCAGGTGCTCTCTGCTCATCCCCATTTTGCAGACAAGAGTGCTGAGGCACAGAGGGGTCACGGACTCCATAGTCTGTGCTCTTCACCACCACGCTCTCCATCAACACTCAAGATGGAGGTCCCTGGGAACTTGTTAGAAATGCAAATTAGTGGGCCCCATGCCAGACCTGCTGAATCAGAGCTCTGCAGGTGGGCCTGGGGGCGGCCAGCATTTTGTGGGCTCATAAGCCCTCCAGGTGATTCTCCCCGCCCCCTCCCACACCCTGCACCTGCTCCACCCCCCCAGGCCCCCAGTGGAGGCCACTTAGCTGTGGCTTCAGAGCCGCTCCTCCAGCCGCGTGGCAGATGCTACATTCACACCCTGGTGGCCTTGGATCGTCCCTGCCGGGGGTGGGGCTGTTCTGGGCCTGGGGCCTGGAGATGTGCTGGCGTTGACCCGGTGAACTGGGAGACCTCCTCCCCCTGCAGACCTGCCCTGCCACGGGGTAGTTGCCCTCATTCCTCTCCAGTTCCCCCCAGGATTGCCCCCCCCACACACACACACACTGACAGGCCGGCCAGAGCCAGCCCAGAGCAGAACCCCAGCTAGTGCAACTGCCAGCAAAAATGACAAAAGGAGCCTCCCTTGTTCAGTTTGCTGCAAATGAAATCACCTAGAATGGCAGTTCCCAGTCCTGCCTGCCCATTAGAATCACCTGGAAAGCTTACAAACCAAACCCCGGCCCACAAATAAATTCTGATTTATTCATAATTCTGATTTATTCCTGGGTATCCATCATGTTTTTATAAACCTTCCCACCTCCCTGCGGGCTCCCAGGAGGCGCTTGGCTGCCCACAGATGCCCTGCACTGATTGGAAAGCACAGTTAGGGTTGGGGACACAGGTGGCTGCTGGGTAGGAGAGGAGGGGTGCGCCCTGGAAGAGGCCAGCCAACGACCCTGAGATGAGACGACCTTCCCTCCCCACACAGGGCAACACCATCGAGTCAGAGCACTTGTCGGAGCTCACGGAGGAGGAGTATGAAGCCCACTACATCAGGCGGCAGGACCTCAAAGGCTTCGTGTGGCTGGACGCCAAGTACCTGAACCCCTTCTTCACGCGGCGGCTAACTCAGGAGGTAGGACACCAGCGCGCGCTGCACGGCTAGGGGTCCCCGGCCTCCCTCCCCCAGGATCTGCAGGGGCTGACAGGGTGCGCAGGGGGGGCCAGCCAGGCCACCCACCCCCAGCAGCTCGGCCTTCTTCCCCGGGCTGGCAGCTGGATACGCTGTGGAACTCGGCATCTGCTGTTTTTCCTTCACTGCCGTTTTTAGTGGAGGTTTAATGATAGGCTTGTTAACACAGTTTGGTTTTCCTGGGTGATAGACACAGGACACTGATCAGCTACTGAATCTGAGCTGAAAATTTCAAACATGCCGGGGCCTCAGGCAGTGGCCCACGGCTCAGGGCTCTTGTTCCATCCCTCTGGGGACTGCTGGCCTCTGGGCAACAGTGAATGACACAGTCTCGTCCCTTCGTTTCCGAGCCCATGTTCCCGCCCCGGCAGTCATGGTTGCTGTCAGCATGGGAATTTCTCTTGCTTCGCTTCGTCCTCCCAACAACCTGTGTCATAGCTGCAGCTTCTCTCTCACCAGACAGCTGGGGAGACCGAGGCCCAGAGAGGGTGCAGTAACCCCCCCGAGGTCACACAGCCAAGATGCGGCAGAGGCGGGAGCAGAGCCCTGTTTGTTAACATCACACCAGCCGGCCTCCTGCTCCTGTCTCTGAGTGATGCCTCCTGTTATCTTCACCCCCACGGAGAAAAATCCCAGCTTGAGTTGGTTGGTTAGCACTTGGAAATTGCCTGTGGCCACGTGCCCCTCGTCCCGTCTCCCCCACATCCCCGCGAGGTACACGGCAGCTCCCCCGTCCCTCGGCCCCGACCCTACCCCTGCCCTGACCCAGACCCACTGACAAGACCCTGGTTGTGTTTCCTGCTCCAGGACCTCCACCATGGGCGCATCCAGATGAAAACCCTCACCAACAAGTGGTATGAGGAGGTGCGCCAGGGCCCCTCCGGCTCCGAAGACGACGAGCAGGAGCTGCTGTGACGGAGCAGGGCGCCCCGTCCGGCCTCCTCGCCGCTCCCACGACAGACGCTCGCACGTGGCAGCCTCCTCAGGGGAGATGGAAGCAGGGGGAAGCGGAGGCCGCCCCCGGCCCCTGGAGCCGGCTGTCTGCTTCTGAAGTAGGCCGTGTCCCCGGGCCGCACGGAGCCGGACCCCTTCTCAGCCCGCAGATCGGAGGGAACAGCTGTCCAGGTACATCTTCCTTCTGCTTCTGCGGCCAGGGTGCAGAGTCCTCTGCCGGACTGAGGGGCCTGAGAGGAGAGGCTGTGCCCCGCTGTGGAGCCTGCCGGGACAGGGGCTGCCGGGGAGCTGGGGGAGCTTGCAGCTTCTGCCATTCCCAGCCACGGCCCTCATCACGGGAGCGCCTGGTTCTAGCAGCACGAGGAGCCATTTCCCTTTGGTCATCAAGGTGCCTCTGGTCTCAGCAGCAGCAGTTCTGACCCAAGGGGCGGGCTCGGACATCTGGGAAACCTCACGCTCCCCTTTGTGATGTTGCTTGAGAAGGAAAAACCGAGTGACCTTTTTCTTTACCTCCGCCTGGGACCTTGCAGGCCGTCCCCCTGAGCGACAGGCGGCCACTGCCCTCCTCTGGGAGTAGTGTGGATGTTTACGCTGGTTCAGAGCAGGGGCGCACGGCCTGTCCTGGGAGCCCCATTGGAAGCCGCATCCTTGGGTTTGGCGGGGAGTGAGCCTATTCTGTGGGGTGAGAGCGCCCTCTGGAGGGAGAAGCTAGGAGTTACAGGGCTTGTGCAGGCCTGCGTCTGCTGTCTGAATTCCGTTGTGATTCATGCACTTTGACAAAGCAGTGAGAGCCTAGCGGTCACCTCCCCCGCTCAGTGGACCTCACTGGTCCAGAGGCCCCATTTCCCAATGCCCACTGTTCGCCTGATGCCACCTTCACCGCTCATCAGCATTTCCTCTTTCCCTGCCCCAGGCCTCTCCCGGCTTGGGTCCCAGCTCGCCAGAGCCCTAGGGCCGGGGCCAGAGCAGCAGGGCCCTGTGCTCCTCCCCGGCCACCCCCGCCCAGGACTCGCTCGCAGAGCGTCTGTACGTGCTCGTTCGGTCTCACACGCCCCGCCCTGTCCCTGTGGGCCCGGCCCTGGCTACCGGTCATGTCCAGGCGGAGTGCAGTTACTGACTTTCACCTCCGCTCCTCCCCTGCCCTTAACAAACCTCGTCCCTGCAAGCCACAGGGCCAGTGGCAACTCCCCTAGGTGGCTCAGGGTCGCTGCCTGGGGTGCTTTAATTCGTCATGTGCATGTCTGTGGTTCTCTGGAGGGACGCAGTGGTCACTTGTCTTTTTGTAACCTCCCATTTTAACCCCATAATTTAAGCCAAATGGGAGTATTTTACTCCACCTAATACCTTCACTGGAGGAGTAATACCGTGCATAATTCTGGTCTCCATCATTTCCTACTTAATGTTAGTGAAAAGTAAGAGAAGAGGTCAAAGAGGGAGGGAACCTTTGTCCACACCTGGTGAGGGGAGGGCAGGGATCCAAGACTAGAGCGTTCCCCAATCCATAAGTCATTACCTTCTCCTTTGAAGTTCGGGGTCTGAGCTCAGAAGTGTAACTTGCATGGCAAACTCAATAGTTTACCAGAAAATTTGGTGGGGCGGGGGCTATGAATTCACAGATAAAGCAGTGAAAACAGGATCTTCTCAATTCAGACTGCCCCCTTGTCACCAGGGCCCACCTGGCCTCCTACTTTTAGCTGAGACCTGGAAATGACCCTGTAGTAGAGAAGAGTCGGAGGTGGAAGGTCCCCAAGGCCTGGCTTAGTGGGCAGGGGGCACCTTTCCTGGCAGGTCCCAGCACCAGCTTGGGTCTCCCATGAGCCTCTTCTGCCCCCCTGCTGAAGGGAGGCTTTGGTGGGCTGGAGCGCATTCCCATGGGGACGGGGCAACCCGTGTTCCTCAGGTCTGTCTCTTCACCTTTGCCACAGGCAGAGCCCAATGGAGATATATTTTCCTGGTGGACTTTTTTCAAGTGTCTGCCTGAGAATCAGAAATTTGCTGCTGTCCACCTTAACATACCTAATTCTATTTGGGGCAATAAATGCCTACTAGATAAAAAGATACTCAGCATAACTATGATTTCCCACAGATTTCTTTCCTTCTAGGTCTAGGCCATGGGAGAGCTGTAGCACACAGACAAGGTCATACTTCAGAGCGAGCTGAAGGCTCTGAAGTCTGGGAGTGCCTGTGGGGAAGTTGGACGGGTAGCCAGTGAACTCAGAAGACATGCTGGTCTTGGGGAGCCATGTGGCAACAAGCCGCACACCCAAGGCTCCCCGTGCGGCCCTGTCATTGTAGGACCCCTGGGAACCACCATACCCCGAGGCTTGCGGTGTGGGGCGTGACAGGGAAAGGAGCTGGCTTGTCCTAGGTCCCCAGAGATCAGGTTTTAGGCTGGGCTGAGCCAGGGCCAGGCAGAAGGAAGGTGGCTCAGTTCCATGGTCGGGTGCTCAGACACTCAGCCCGATGGCAGAACAAAGAAACCTCCCGCACCCAGTCCAGCTGCCTCGCTTCACAGTGGAAGTGCTGGCCAGGCCCTGGCTGACGTAAGGCCAAGGGGCAGGGCCTGGCCCAGAATGGTGGCCGCCCCGGAGTACCCCCGTCAGCCTGGGGAGGCCCTGGTTTGCCTGCAGAGTCTTTGGTGCGCAGTGAAGTGTGGAAAGATGGGTGAGTGGGGAGCCTCCTGTCCCTGAAACCTACATCAGAGGGGCCATCGGCACCCTTGGCCCCATGAGGTCTCAGTTCCACCTGCGCACAGGGGCCATTTGGCAGAGTCCTCGGTGGGCTGGCCAGTGCCGCTTCCGCTTGGATGGAGCTAGTGAGGGTGGCGCGGGGTGGTGGCCGGCTTCCCAAGTCATGGATGTCACAGGTACAGGCCTCAGAGCTGGGCCCTGCTTCAAGAGCAAGGAGGAATCGGCAGCAGTGATCTGCCATTATTCGGGCTTCAAACGCAGAGAGAGGGAGAGAAGGGGCCCCCGCCCCCCCGCCGTTGGCGTGTGGGCCCCGCCGGCCGGCGGCGTGGGAAACCCTCCCGAGCAGCCTGCGCCCTGCCCCGCTGCTCTCCCAGCGCCGCGGTCTCCGAAGCCCCAGCCAGGACTGTCTTAAACGAAAACGGCCCCAGTGAGAGGACTCCACCCCGGTGCCCGCTCTCTCACGCAAGCGGAGCTGGACAGTCAGGAGCTTCCGCTGCCGTTGGCCACGTGACAAAAGGCCGGCTTGACAGTGTCCCCGGGGCCACCCCATTTCTTGGCCCTCGCTGCCCTCTCTCACCGGGGAGCTGGCCTGGTCCGTGCGTGAGCAAGCGCACCTGTCACCTACGTGGGCCCGTGCCCCCATGAGCCTGTGGGCCCTGCGGAAGAGTCCCTTCTGGAAGCCCCAGGCCTGCTCTACGGCTCCTCCTCGCCGCCGGGCTCCGAGGTCCGTGGCTCCCCCAAGGCGGGGACAAGGTCTCCGATGCGGCCCCTGCCAAGCTTGATCTGTTCTTTGTATTCTTCCGAGTGATTTTCTTTGTAAAAATGAAGGGTTATTTTTTAAGTACTGCTTTTTTATTTGTTTTAAGGACCTTTGGGAAGGTCAGGCTTATTCTTTGTCCTCCCCCATGTAAGTTGTGAGGTGTTGGTTAGGTCCTGGTTCCTGAGAAACGGTTTGCTGCTCTTCGGGATGGGGCTTCCATGGGGTGGGTCAGGGACGGGGCCCCTGTGGCTGCCATGCGAGAGCCCCTGCTTCATCTCACTGGACTCTGTAAAGAATGCAGAAATGACTGGAAAACAGTAATATCACTGGATACTTACTTAGAAATAAAAGTGAATGCTGCTGGATCAGAGGCAGTTTCTGTGTTTGTTGGTTCAGGTGGCAAACAGCATGGGTCACACACTCCTGGACTCAGCTCTGTGTCACCACCTACCAGACTTGGGGTGGGGGGTGGGGGGGGCAGCAGCAGACGTGTTGCCCGAGCCGTGCGGTGGGCTTCGGATCAGGCAGGCCTGGGCCTATTCCTGCCCCAAGTGGAAGGATCTAGCACAGGCCCAGCTTCCAGCCAGCCCACAGCTGCAGCCGCCCGCAGGTGCCAGGAGTCCGTCCCCAGGGCTCCCTGGGCTGCTGGTCTCCTGCTGCCTGGGGTTGCAGGTGAGCCCCCGTGCGCCCCTCCCAGGCTGTGGAAGCAGGAACACGCGGGCCCATCCCCAGGTTCTGAAGCCACAGAGCCGCAGGAGTCTGGTGGAAGGTGGTGGTGGCATTCTCCGTGGGAAGCCTGCAGCCTCCGTTTAGTTTTACCCCCTCATTCTTCCAAAAGGCATCCAAAGCTGCTTATGGTAACAGGCACAGACAAAAAAAGAAATACACGGAATAGAGAGCGAAAGCAGGTAGGACAGCCTGTCCTGATCCCAGGCCTGGGCCTTCTGGCAGGGAAGCCAGTGCTGGCCCTTAGTTCCTTCCAACCCTGCAACTCATCCCATTCCCGCTCCCCCAGCCAAAGAAGGAAGTGGGGAGAATATATCCCACCTGGGACCCTACCTGTACCTGGGCTGCCAAACCAGGTGCCCAGACCCTGCCGGGGCCAGGTGGGGAGCCAGGTGGGGAGCCAAGGCTGGGTGTGAGGGACACGGGGCCTGCCTTCATCGGCTCCCTTTTCCACCTTTGAAGAGACCTGGGTTCAAAGAAAGATTTCTCTACGTAATAAAACTTTGTGAGTGTGATGACAGGTGGCAGCGGAATGATGGGGACCCTGGCAGAATCTTCTCAGGCTGCCACTGGCTGCAGGGGACGCTGGGCAATGGAGTTGTACCAAGCAGAGTGTCCTGACAGTAAAAGGAGAATGGATCCCAAGTGGCACCTGCCAGAGGGAACTGGTATTTTTCGTTCACATTTCAACCCTCTTCTCAACTCCTAGAAGAAGCACTCAGGGTGGAGGGGAGCAAGCCAGGGAAATTTTTCCTTAGAGGCCAGAAAGCTCCGGGAGACGGCCACACACAAAGATGAGGGCTCCACGATGCCCAGGACATCACGTGCAACAGAAATAACTATCTGATACAAATTCAGGAAGTGAGACAGATTCCAAAACAGTAATATATAGCGTTAGCCTCTAACAGGTAAATTAATGGTGTGTGTATAAATAGGAAAAAATCTGCAATGACAGGTGCCGAGTTTTAACTTTGGTTCTCTCTGAATGGAAGGATAATGGGTAACTTAAAACATGCTGGTATTTGTATATATTTTCTGTCTTTCATAAAGCACGGTTTAGTGCTCAGGAACACACTGCATGGTACCTTCATGTTTCATAATGTGATTACAAATGAAACCACAGGGGGGCCTGGGTGGCTCAGTCGTTAAGCGTCTGCCCTCGGCTCAGGTCATGATCCCAGGGTCCTGGGATCAAGCCCCGCATCGGGCTCCCTGCTCGGCGGGAAGCCTGCTTCTCCCTC
>NC_058412.1:126863459-126926228 GCF_002201575.2 Neomonachus schauinslandi
GATCCTGGAGTCCCGGGATCGAGTCCCGCATCGGGCTCCCTGCTCGGCGGGGAGTCTGCTTCTCCCTCTGACCCTCCTCCCTCTCATGCTCTCTTTCATTCTTGCTCTCTCAAATAAATAAATAAAATCTTTAAAAAAAAAAAAAAAAAATTTATGGAAGGGGCACCTGGGTGGCTCAGTTGGTTAAGCGTCTGCCTTCGGCTCAGGTCATGATCCCAGGGTCTTGGGATCGAGTCCCCACATGGGGCTCCCTCCTTAGCACGGAGCCTGCTTCTCCCTCTCCTCCCCGCTCATGCTCTCTCTTGCTATCTCTCTCTCTCTCAAATAAATAAAAATCTTTTTTTAAAAAATGTGTGGAAATTTTTTTCTCTCGTTATGTAAGTACCTACATAACTTTTCTTTTTCCTCTTGGCTCCCGAAGCCGAAAATATTCACTACCTAGCCACTTACAGAAAAAGCCTGCCCACCCCTGCCCTAGAAAAATCCTTACACGTTCTTGCACCAGGAGACACCCGTGAGAATATTTGCAGTAGCACCTGATTGGAAACAAGCTAAATGTTCCTCACCAGGAGAGCAGATAAGCTGTGGCACAGTCATGGAACGTACTCTGTGCGGCAGTGAGCGGACGGATGAATGGACGAAGCTAGAATGAATTATCAACACGGTTAAATCTCAGAACATTGAGAGGAGGGGAGAGCAAGCTGCGGGCGAGTACAGAATGATGAGCACCTATAAAACCACGCGAAACCACATGAAAGGACAATGCTTTAGGATGCGGACCCGTGCAGTGAAAGAATAAGAAAGGCTGGAAAGGTCAGCACCGGGAGCAGGGGCTCGTCTGGGGCAGGGAAGGTAAAGAACTGCACTGGAACTGCATTACCCCCGCCCTGGCTTCCCCTGTAGCTCGGATGTCTCATTTACTAACGGAGTTAGTTAATCCCACCTGGAAACTCGCAAACAGGAGCCTCAGTTCTGCCCCACTCTGTAGGGGGGTAACTGAGACTCTCTCCAAGGGGCCATGACTCCCTCCTCTCAGTCAAGATTGGGTCTGGTCATAGGTGGCAAAATTAAAATCAGTAATGGCTTTCCTAGAGTCCTTGAGAACCAGGACTTAACTTAGCACAGGAAAAAGATAGATGAGGTTAAGTAAAAATCCTATGGTCCTGAATTTTCATTTAAAGTATAAGTATGGGGGCCCCTGGGTGGCTCAGTCAGTTAAATATGTGCCTTCGGCTCAGGTCATGATCCTGGAGTCCCGGGATCGAGCCCCGCGTTGGGCTCCCTGCTCAGCGGAGAGCCTGCTTCTCCCTCTGCCCCCCATCGGCTCATGCTCTCTCTCTCTCTCAAATAAATAAATAAAATCTTTTAAAAAAAACAATAGAAAGTAAGGTATAAGTATGAACATATGTATTTTGTTTTTTGAACAATGTAAGCTCTGTTCATTAAAAAGACAGTAACAATAATGTAAAGAACTAAAATACTTAAAATATACTGAAATTTAAAAATATATATGTATATATGCTGAAATCAGTGAGTTAATGATACTTGAAAAAAATTAGTCACTGTTGGGGTATTCTGAGGCATCAACTCATTAAGTAAAAATTAAGGCAAAGAGGGGCACCTGGCTGGCTCATTTGGTAAAGCATGTGACTCTTGATCTCAGGGTTGTGAGTTCAAGCCCCACACGGCCTAGAGCTTACTAAAAAAATAGTAATAAAATAAAGGCAAATAATTAAGCATTTATCTCATTTAAACTACTCCTGGTAGTCAAATAGTAGCTAAAAGAAGTTTCTTTTTCTTTTAAAAAAATAATTATAAACTTACAGGAAGTTGCAAAAAATAATACAAAAAGGTCCCATGTACCCCGCACCCAGTAATAATGTCTTGCACAAATACAGAACAGTATCACAACCAGGAAACTGACATTAGTACAAGCCACAGACCTTGTTCAAATTGTATCCATTTTACATGTACTGTGTGAGAGTGTGTGTGTTAAGTTCTATACAGTTTTATCACATGTGTAGAGTCACACCACCACGAAGAAGTTTCTTTTTATAGAAGTATTCCAGTTGCCAAAGGAATACTAGAATTGGAATATCTACATTTTGCAACTTCCAATGAAATGGCTGATCTAAGCACCAAACAATAGTCCTAATGGCTGTTACTATCCCAAAGGGAGAGAATTCAACATCATGTGCCTCCTGATGAAGGAACACAACATCTATGAAGTATTCTTATTCCCAAAAAAATCAAACCCAAATCTGAGCAAGCCTCAAAAGTCAATACCATGCGATGTACCACATTAATAGAATGAAGGACAAAAACCACATGGTTGCCCCAACTGATGCAGAAAAAAAAAGTTTAGGGGCACCTGGGTGGCTCAGTCGTTAGGCATCTGCCTTCGGCTCAGGTCATGATCCCAGGGTCCTGGGATCCAGCCCCGCATCGGGCTCTCTGCTCAGCGGGAAGCCTGCTCCTCCCTCTCCCACTCCCCCTGCTTGTGTTCCCTCTCTCACTGTGTCTCTCTCTGTCAAATAAATAAATAAAATCTTTAAAAAAAAAAAAAGTTTAACAAAATTCAACACACTTTCATGATAAAAACACTCAACAAACTAGGAATAGAAATTACCTCAACATAATAAAGGTCACATATGAAAATATATGTGCCACAGCGCACATCATACTCAATGGTGAGAGACTGAAAGCTGTTCCTCTAAGATCAGGAACAAAGCAAGGATGCCCACTCTTGGCACTTGAATTCAACAAGTACTGGAAGTCTTAGCCAGAGAAATTAGGCAAGAAAAAGAAAGAAAAGGCATCCAAATTGGAAAGAAAGAAGTAAAATTGTATCTGTTCTCAGATAACATGATCTTATTTGTAGAAAACCTTAAAGATTTCACACACACACACACACACACACACACACACACACACACACACACACAAAACCCTGTTAGAACTAACAAATGAATTCAACCAAGTTACAGGATATAAAATTAACACATTAAAAAAATCAGTTGCCTTCTATCCATACACAATGAGCAATCTGAAATTATGAAAACAATTCCATTCACAATAGCATCAAAAAGAATAAAATACTTGGAAATAAACTTAACCAAGGAAGCAAAAGACTTGTACACTGAAAACTATTAAAACATTACTAAGAAGACACAAATAAATGCAAAGACATCTTGTGTTCATGGGTTGGAAGAACTTAATATTGTAACAATGTCCATACGACCCAAAGCAATCTACCAATTCAATCAATCCCGATCAAAATCCCAATGGCATTTTTGCAGAAATAGAAAAAAAAAGTCCTAACATTTATATTGGATCTCAAGGGCCCCTGAATAGTTGAAACAATCTTTAAAAAGACAATGTTCGACTCCTTACACTTTCTGATTTCAAAACATATTACATACAAAGCTACAGTATCAAAATACTATAGGACTGGCATAAACATTGACTTACAGACCAGTGGAACAGAATAGAGCGCAGAAATAAACCCTCACGTACATGGTCAAATCAGCTTCAACAGGGGTGTCAAGAACACACAACAGGGTATGGACAGTCTCAACAAATGGTGGTGGGGAAACTGGATATCCAAACATAGTTTGAAGTTAGACCTTCCCTTACGCCACATATAAAACATAACTCAAAATGGACTAAAGGCCTAAATGTGAGACCTAAAACTATAAAACTCCTAGAAGAAAACACAGGGAAAAGTTTCAAGACCTAGGATTTGGCAAGGATTTCTTTTTCTTTTTTTTTAGATTTTATTTATTTATTTGAGAGAGAGAGAATGAGAGACAGAGAGCACGAGAGGGAGGAGGGTCAGAGGGAGAAGCAGACTCCCCGCCGAGCAGGGAGCCCGATGCGGGACTCGATCCCGGGACTCCAGGATCATGACCCGAGCCGAAGGCAGTCGCTTAACTGACTGAGCCACCCAGGCGCCCCTTGGCAAGGATTTCTTAGACATGATGCCAAAAGCATGGGTAACAAAAGCAAAAGTAGACAAATGGGACCATAGCAAACCAACCGTGCCTCAAAAGGAAGCCCCCTCTGCCGCTAAGGCAGCCTCACCCCCACCTCCCAGCCCCCACCCCACTTGAGCCGCTTTCCCATCCCTCCACCTGCCTCAGCCTCAGTAAGGGGTTCCCCAAAGCCAGCTCGCTGAAGGCTGCCCCTAAACTGAAGATTGTCCAGGTACCGGGACTTCTCAGAAACAAGGCGTTCTCCTGTGAGTGAATTTCAGTTTCTCTTTCCTTCTCGGCACCGGTCCAGAGAAGGGACTTGTGGGATACCCTGTCTCTGCGGCTCAGGCAGCCTCACGCAGATCCACGTGCTCACCTGGTTCAGGATTGGCCCCACCTACGTACGCCTGTCCCGTCAAGTGGAGATTCCAATTTTCATTTGCCTTTTCGCTTTACATACATCAGCCGGGGTTGCCCAGCGAGCCTGGCTAAAAGCAGAGCCATGCAGCAGGGAAAGCAGTGGGGATCTGGCCATGGCGACAGCGTGGGTCCTGGTGGTGCTGGTGACCGTGGTGCTGGGCTTGGCCGGAGCAGGCCCTGTCCCTACTTCCAAACCCACCACAACCAGGAGGGGCTGCCACATGGACAGGTTCCAATCTCTGTCACCGAGGGAGCTAGGAGCCTTCAAGAAGGCCAAGGATGCCTTAGAGGAGTCACTCTTGCCCAAGAACTGGAGCTGCAGCTCTCGCCTCTTCCCTAGGACCAGGGACCTGAGGCTGCTGCAGGCCTGGGAGCGCCCCGTGGCCTTGGAGGCTGAGCTAGACTTGACGCTGAAGGTCCTGGGGAACATGGCTGACTCGTCCCTGGGGGTCGTCCTGGACCAGCCCCTCCGCATGCTGCGCCACATCCACTCCGAGCTCCAGGCTTGTGTCCTGGCTCAACCCACAGCAGGACCCAGAGCCAGTGGCCGCCTCCACCATTGGCTGCACCGGATCCACAAGGCCCCGAAGGAGTCCCAGGGCTGCCTCGAGGCCTCCATCACGTTCAACCTCTTCCGCCTCCTCACACGGGACCTGAAATGTGTTGCCAGTGGAGACCTGTGCGTCTGAGAACCTGGACCCACCCTCAGCCCATCTGGAACCCAGAACTTATGTAGGCACCGAGCCTCACCCCTGCCTTAAGTTATTTCCTCTCCATCCCTTATTTATGCAGCCCTGCTCTATACCCATAAGAAATGTTTATTTTTCTACTTTTGTACAACATGCAGCAAATAAACAGGAATAAGAAGAAAAAAAAAAAAAAAGAGCCACTACTGTGAAGACTGAGAGAACAGAGGAACGTGTTAAACAACAGTGCGGGCTGCAATGAGCAAAATGCAGGCTCTGGCAAACTTGAAAGGACTAAAAATCCAGCTTAACAAAAACATTTCAAGGGGAAAAAAGGAGAAAGTTGGGGTCCCTATACTCTACAGGGACAGCCTTTAGGGTAAAGATGACGTAAAGATGTATCCACCAATTGCAGTGTGGAGACCTTATTTGAGCCCTGATACAGTTTTTAAAATATGGATTTCTATGACAACTGGATTTCAGAACATTGATTGCATTATCTATCGCTATTAAAGAATTCTAAAAACTTAGATGTGATAATGGTGTGGTGTTTTAAAAGTCCTTGTCTTGGGCGCCTGGGTGGCTCAGTTGGTTAAGCGACTGCCTTCGGCTCAGGTCATGATCCTGGAGTCCCAGGATCGAGTCCCGCATCGGGCTCCCTGCTCGGCGGGGAGTCTGCTTCTCCCTCTGACCCTCCCCACCTCATGCTTTCTCTCTCTCTCAAATAAATAAATAAAATCTTTAAAAAAAAAAAAAAAAAAAGTCCTTGTCTTGGGGCGCCTGGCTGGCTCAGTTGGAAGAGCATGGCAATTCGGGGTCATGAGTTCAAGCCCTGCATTGGATGTAGAGATTGCTTAAATAAATCTTTAAATAAATAAAAGATAAATAAAAAGTCCTTGACTTTTACATACACATACTGAAATATTCACAAATGAAATACCTATCTGGAATTTGCTTTAAGAAATTTATGAGGGAAGTGGATGGATGGGTAGAAAGGAAACCAGGTTGGCTGCAACTTGGTAACTGTTAAATTGTTGAATCTGGGTTCAATGTACATGAAATTTGTAAATAAAAAAGGTTTCTTCAGTGAGAAAATGGGAGGGGGGGGATGTGGTTTAAGCAAGGTAATAGTTCATTCCTCCTTACATAAAAACTTTGGAGGTAGGCAGGGCAGGCTGGGTACGATGGCGGCTTCCTAAGCATCAGGGACCCGGCCCCTTCCAACTGCTGCCCCACCCTCTTCTTCACTTGGCTTCGGCCTCCGTCTCACATCGGGGCTCCACTCCAGCCAGCACGGCCCTTGCAGCCAGGAAGGAGGCTCAGGGTGGGAAGGACAAGATCCTTTGATAGACAGGTCTTAGGAGCCACACAAACCACTTCTCCATCCCAGCGACCAGACATAGCCACATAACCATGCCTGGCTACAGGAGAGGCAGGGAAAGGCAGTCTTTATTCTGGATGGCCACGTGTCTAAAAAATCAGGGCCAAGGGAGAAAGGGTGAGAGGAGATCGGGGTTCAATTGGGAGCGTCTGCCACAGCCCTTATCCCTCGGAGACTGGTAATCAGGCGTGGGGGGTGCCACGGACGGGCGCTCGAGGCTGGCAGCAGAGCCAGGGACAGCTGGTGGGCCTGATGATGTTAACTGTGCTTGTCATTTCCATCCACAGACGAAGCAATCTGCTCCCAAGTCAGCGCTCTGCCTTGGATGCGGGAGTGAGGGCCTGGCTTCCTTGGCTCTCCCGGGCCAGGTGCATGTGTCTCCAGGAAGCCGCCGAGCCCAGCGCTGCCATTCCCCATGCTGTAGCTAACAGCAAACCCAACACTTACGTGGGCCTTGGTCTGGCCCGAGGTCTAGACGATTTGTTCGCCAATGCATGAGAATAGAGAAACCTGCTTCTTCTGTCCCTGATAGCTGAGGTTCCTCTAGGGGCCAACCCAGCAGTGGTCACCCTCATGCAGAGACTCTGCAGCTACCGAGAGCCCGGACGTCCTAAACCACAGCTGCTCTTAGACCACGCTCAAGACTTTTGCCATACATCCCACTTTCAGGTCAACCTTCCTTTGAGAAAACACTTAAATTGATTTTTGAAGTCATCTATCATTGCTGTAGATGGAAAGCAGTATGGCCTGCTCCAGATAGAAGGCAACTGAACACCTAGCTAAGATTTTGCCTGAGGCTCCGTGCCCAACACCTGCTTCCTCTTTGGTCAAGACAAGCTAGCATTGAATGAACAGAACTTCCTCCTTAAGGCATCTAAATGGATCAGAAGAATTAAAGATGTAATTAATTTTTGTCATTATGTCCTCCAATGTAATTCGATGCCTGCCAATCACCACCAACAATCATTTCTCCTGGAGTCTGTACTCCCAGTCCTGAGAAGAATGGCTAAACTTTGTACACCTCAGTTTCCCCATCTTTAAGATGGGGATAACACGACCTAGCTTATAGGCAGGCTGACACGGTTACGTGGAATCATGCACGTAAAGTCCCAGCATAACCCAGCGCACAGTGTGAGCCCTCGAACGCAGAATGCCGCCTGTTGTCACGTATCAGTTTTGTGGAGGAGAAAATGTGAGTCCTGTCATTGAAGAATGTGGTTTGAGCAAAACAAACAAAAAAATCCAAGCAACCCAAACTTCAAAAGCAGCAAGGAGGGAGGGACATAAAACCCCAAACACTTGGTTTAATAATGGAAGACACTTTATTATTTTTTAAATCATCTCTCAACATTTCAACTCTTGGTAGAAATCAAATGCAAAACATCTGCTTTTTTAAATTAGCATATATTTATCCAGCTCAATCACAGCAACCTCATACAATAAGGTACACACCAAGGACAGGGGCAGAGCGTCTTCTCTTCCAGTCTGTGAACACGGTATCTCCATGGATGGCATGTGTGCCGGACCTTCTCTCCCAGACGAGGTGGGTACTCCTGCTTCTGCCCCCTGGGGGCACAAGTGACCTGGCATCACGGTTGGTGAAGTTCCTGTAGGCTGGAGCGATCTGGGAATGGAAAACTAGCAAACTAGCCCTCTCAGGAGTAAAACAGGCATCGATACTTCTGAAATGTGGAAAGGAAGAACATCGAAGATGATGACCCCAGAATGGCCTGGTCTTAGTAAAGGTGGTTGAAATTCAGCTGTATATACACATTGAACATCTACATGTAATCTACCAGATATATAAAAAAGAGCCATAGAAGATCTGGAAAACCTTAAAATCACTCGACTGAGTTGGAAGAACATCAGCAAATTCACAGTGGCCTCAGGATTCAGCCAGATTGAAATTTGTTCAAGCGCTGAATACCTCCTTCTACTACCAGAAAACCCACTGCATGTAAATTCCTGTAATACTCTGTACATCACAAACACATATGGCTAAAATATAGTAGTTCACAAGGAAGCGGTTTTATTTGCAAATTCTTGCCCCACTCCTGCTCTGCACCCCAAAAGGAAAATCCAGGGGTCAGTCGTTCGGAGTTAAAGGGGTCTTCAGGTTTGGAAGCGCTGAGGCTCAGCTGAGTATCTCAGGAGACATCCGTTTGATGGGCACAGGCTGACTCGGGCCCACTTTTAGTGCAAAAAAGATCACTGATGTTGCAGAGGAGTCCCAGAAACAGGCAAAGAGCGCTGAGATGGAGGGGCGGGGGGAATCCCATAGGATTTTCCTTCTGAAACAAGACTCAAGACGTTTGGAGTGCGAGGTTCACACGCAGCAAGTGGCAAAGACCAGGCTGTCGATCTGCAGAGCGAGGCTCCTGAAGGTCACTAGGTTATCGTGGTCCGCAGGCGCACGGACCTCCCGGCCCGCACTAGCCCCTAAGGGTACGCTGGAGGTAGGTATATAGAGATTTATTGTAGGGAAGACAGTGGCTCTCCACCGACTCCAGGACATCGTCTGCTCCTCCTTTGCCCCCACACTCTCCGCTCCACCCTCGTGCTGTGGTGTGTGTAGGATACAACACGGAAGGGCATGAGACCCTCCCTTGGAAGACTAAAGAACCCAGGCCATTTGTATAAATAGCTACATAATTCATGTTTGAACCACTGTGAAACACACGGCAAGTTGAATATTTATTTAAAAATAAATCTCAAAAATATCTATTTACAGTACAGTAAGAGGGACATGTGCAAACAACAGAAAGGGGGAACAGTCCATCCTGCCACGGAAGGCCCACACTTGGATGCGCCGGAGCAGAGTGCACGGACACCACGGGCCGAACCGAGCTGTGGTGGCAACAGAATGCCATTCAGGGACGACTGGACTCCGCTCGCTCATGAGACTTACATAGGCGGAAGTCAGCGGGGTGCGGGAGTCCAGGCGGGGTTCCTTGCGTTTGGGAAGGGGGTGGCCAAAGGATGAGCCATGGGAAGAGGCCCGGTGTGGCAGGAGGGCTCATTTCACAAGCCAACAGGCCTCTAGCTCGGCGCTCCAGGTGGGCATTCGGAGGTGACCTGGAGGGCCCTTCCCAGTCCAAGTTGGCTTTGCAGTGGGAGGGGTGCGTGTGACAGGGGTCTCGGAGATAGAAATCCTCTTCGAAAACAAAACAAACAACAGAACAGGGAGTGGAGAGATCAGCAAAACTGAATCTGAACGGAAGTGCCACCCTCCCCCTCGTCCGGTGATAAAGCAGCCGTCAGTTGAAATATCTGGGCCACCAAGTGAACTCCCACGTGGTGCAGCCAAGCCCACGATCCCCTGACACCTACGCGGACACCTACGCAGTCAAATGCAGGTCTCTGCTTCTGAGATCAGTACACTAACACTTCTTCCCCGGAAGGGGACCGGAAAGTCAGTGGCGTAGCCCTTGGAGCAGGGGTGCAGGGTCCAGTCTATCTATACACGAGATGGGAGAGCTGGGTGGACTTGTAGTTCAGCTGGTTGTTGGGCATGAACTTGTGCAGCTCATTCTTTTTGCAGCAGGGGTCGTAATGGTAGGCGCTGAGACAGCCGTCGCAGGAGACTTTTGAACACTGGGTGCAGGTGTTGGTGGCACCCGGGCGGTTGCAGAAGCCGCAGCGGGAGGTGGCTGTGGTGGCGGGCTTGGGTTTTGGGTGGAGGTGCGGCAGCCGCTCGAGGCCCTGAGTCTGGCCCGCGTACTTCTCCCGCAGAGACGACCCGTGGGCCAGGCTCTCGTGGGCAGAGGCCTTGCCAGGGAAGGCGCCTGGCTTGGGGGCCGGGGGACAGGAGAGCAGGCTGTCGCAGCGCTGGCAGAGGGAGGCGCTGCAGGACAGCCCGCAGCTCTGGCACTTGGACAGGGAGGACTCTTTGGCGGGGGGGGAGCGCTTGTGGTAGAGGGGGTGGGCATCATTTCTGAGCAGCCACACGTCCGGCCGCAGGGCGTCCTGCCTCCGGTGCGTAGCCCTAGGCTCCGAGTCTGTGTACAGATCCACGTCATCCTGAGCGGAGAAGTATGTGCCACGCAGCAGGCCGAGGCCGTTGTTGGGGGAGGGCGGTGGCGGGTCATCCAAGCTTCCATGGGGGGCGCTGGACATGGTCAGGAGCGAGGGGGACGGGCGGATGATCTCATCCTTGAGGTCATCCCCCAAGTCTGGTGCCGTGGGCTCCTTCCGCAGGCTCAACGAGGCCTTCAGGGGTGGCCTCCGGCTCTCCCAGTAGCTGTCGTAGGCATCGACCGACCTGGAGGGCTTGGTCACCCGAGGCTTGTAGTAGTCCTTGGCCGCCCGCTCGCTGGCTGACTTCTGGAGCGCCACGCGGGCCATGGAGGCCGTCAGGTGCTCCCGGCCCTCAGCCCGCCGCCGCAGGGCCTCCGAGCAGCCCCGCACATCCTCCGTGCTGCTCTTGCGCTCGTTCACCACGTCCAGCTCGGAGTAGCCCTTGTCCTTGACTTGTGAGTGGATTTCCAGCATCTGCTCACACTCCACCTTGGCCAGAAAGAGCTCAAAGGAGACCATCTTCACCTGGAGGGTCTCCACGAGTTCTTTCAGTTTGTACGCAGTCCCTAACTCAGGCACATAGCCCATGTAATGCAGGATGGCTCGGATGTCCTCTTCCAGTAACGACGACTTGACATAATAAACGAAGGGGCCCGTGTAGGTCTAGGAGAAGGGGATAGAAAGAGAGGCGGATTTGCTCTCTGAGACGCACACGGAGCCGGCTTCAGAGCCCAACACACCCGAGGCAGAGGGGGAGCGCGGCGGGAGGGGGGAAGGATCTCAGCAGCTCCTCACTGCAGCAGGCAGAGGCCAGCTCAGCACATGGTGTGCGGGAATGTGCGGGAAACCGCGCGGCACTCCCGCCTCGAGCAGAGGGCACAAAGCCACCAGCTTCCCATATGGGGCTCAGCAACTCTGCTCCATATGAGGAGGAAACAGGGCAAACGGGGATGAAGAGAAGGGATCAGAGTAGAGGCAGAACGCCCAATGAGCAAGGAGAATATTCCTTTCTGGCATCTCTGCGAAGTTCTGAAGAATAACAGTCTGGCTTTGTGGAAACTCTCCTGAGCTGTCACTGCCTTCGGAATGATCCAGAGTTCTCTTTCTCTCTTAAATCCATCCTCTACCCTCCTGTCTGTTACTACTTAGTCCAAACCAGCTCTCAGGGTATCCCAACACCCATGGCAGCCTCCTAACTGTTCTCGCCGCCCCACTAGTCTAGTTCCCATACAACAGCCAGAAGGATGCTTTGCAAGCTTCCCAGCCTACTTAGGGTAAATTCAAGCCCTTTGCCCTGGGCTTTGAGGCCCTGCCTGACCAGGGTGCCGCCTACCTTTCCAACCTCACAGCTTCAGGTGGGAGCTGCCAGGGGCAGGGACCCAGTAAAGGATGACACTGGTCAGACAGCAAGATAGGGAGCCCCGGGGGTTCCTTCTAGTTGTTACGTCAAAGGAATGGGGAAGACGGGAGGGTCTGCGGGCAGAGAGGCATGGAATTGGCACAAGCCCTCTCCAGTCGGCCTGGGAGGGGAAGAAGGGGGACCAGTGCAGACAGCCTTTCCCTAGACCTTACCTTGATGCTTCTGAATTCCTTCTTCCACGGGTAGAGGAAAAGGTTGACGCCCACCGTTTCCAGCATGCTGAAGGCGCAGTGCAAAGCCCGCAGGCTGGAGGAGCTTAGCGAGCGCAGGGAGCTCTCCACCACCTCATAGAACTGGATCAGCCGGAATCGATAAAAGGGATCCACCTTGTGTAGGCTGAGCAGAGTCGATGCTGCCACCCGAAGGTACTCATCATTGCCAGGCTGCTGCTTGCTGGGGGTGGTGTCCACTCTGCCTTCATGGAACTGCACGTACTTCCGAAATAAGTCATCCTTATATTTTGTATCCATTGAACTGGGCTTCCCCATCTGATCCAGGGAAGGGGGGGGGCTACCTTATCTCCTCCATGGTTTCTGGGTCCGAGGCAGGGACATCGCTAAAAGCACTGACATGTTGCCCACCTGCACTAGGGGCATGCTCTGGAAGGGGAAGAACAAGAAGCACGTCATTCCTTGAAATGGTCCACATACCAGCGTGTGGCTGCTGAAACAAAACGAGAGACAGAACTGGCCTGAGCTACACCGGGCCTCACCAGCCCTTGGCCCCTTTCTGCTCATTCATTCACCACATTTACTGAACAGGACTATGTGCAAAGTTGTTGTGGAAACAAGACAAATAGGTCCCTGACTTTGCTGAACTCACGAATGAAGAATATGACTAGGAGCACCTAACCTGGTTTTGTGGGGAGGAGGAGTTTTAAAAAGTTCCCCCACCCCCACCCCGGGCAGTAGTGGTTAGACTTGAAGGATGAGGAGTTTGCCAGACAAAGAAGTGGGCGGAGAATGTGACAGCAGAGGTGTCGCCAAGGAGGAAGGCCCCGAGCTAACACTATGGGCGCTCACTAGGCGCCGGGCACGTATGCACACGAATGCATTTCATCTTCTTAAACATCCCTAGGAGATAGGATCCCCATTTTACAGATGTAAAAACTAAGACACAGAAATGTTAAGAAAGTGCACAAAGTTACAGAACCATGAAGAGGCAGAGCTGAGAGCCCGGGCAGCCTGGCTCCAAAGTCTGCGCCCTTAACCACCACGCCCTGCTTTCCTGAGGCAGGAAGGAGCTTGGCCTTGGGACAGAAAGAGGGCCAGAGCCGCTGAGGCAGCGAGGGGAAGGGAAGGGCGTGACCAGAGATGAAGCCGCAGGCGCCATCACGACAGGGTCCCGTGCCCCAATGGTACCTTTTACTCAAAGAGGCACGTGAAGCACCCAAAGAGTTCAAAGCAAGGGGGAGAGGGACAGGATCATACCACGCCAGCTGCTGACCCCTGGAGAATGTCTTACCTGCCTTTGACAGCCTGCATTCCCCTATTCCTTAAGAGAGGTTTATAGTCCCACCGGGAGAGGACAGAACATTCTGAGCTGGGGTACACCAAATTTATACACTCTTGCTGTCCGCTTGGCCACTGGTTAGTAGGACATGCACAGAGCAAAGCTATGTGGTTGGTGCCACAATGCTGGGAGGAAATCTGGACTCACTGGGGGTACGGCCAGGGCCAGGAGACGCAGCATGGGCATTACCAACAGATCCCAAAGCCGGACTGCCTGGGTGTGAATCTTGGGTCTGCTTCTCTAGGCTACTTGGGTGAACGACTCAGCCTCTGTGGGCCTCAGTTTTCTCATCTGAAAATGGGGACTGATAATAGAACCCACAGTCCAGAATTGGTGGAAGGATTATGTGCCATCAGTATATAAAACTCTTCACAGACGACTGGCTCGAAATGAGCCCTGGACACATACGAGCAGCTGCTGCTGCCCTCTGAAGGCGTTATACCCCCGCCACAAGGCCAAGCATTCTCCAGAAGGTAAGATCAGAGCCGGCAAATATGTCTGCCTAGGAGGCGATGCGCATCTTCAGCCTCGCCCAGTCTGACCACAAGCTCCAAGGGTGCAGGGATCCTGACTAAATTCCTCGTTGAGGTGGGCACCTGGGTGGCTCAGTTGGTTAAGCGACTGCCTTCGGCTCAGGTCATGATCCTGGAGTCCCGGGATCGAGTCCCGCATTGGGCTCCCTGCTCAGCAGGGATTCTGCTTCTCCCTCTGACCCTCCCCCCTCTCATGCTCTCTCTATCTCAGTCTCTCTCTCAAATAAATAAATAAAATCTTTAAATTCCTCGTTGAGGTAACCCGAGCACAGAGCCAGAGGTGGGGTATGAGGCGGGGTATGTGCTTCACAAGCACCTGTCTAAGTGAAGGAGGCTCTCGCCGGCTGTGGAGACAGCGAGGGACTAAGAAAAAAACTGCGGGACGGAACAGCCCTGTGCAGGCCTTTAGCAGATCTGACTTCAGCTCAGGAAGCGCTGACGGCCTATAAACCTGGCCGCAATTATGAAGTCAATAAAATCATCCACGTCTCGAGCCGCTTGCCGGGCTTCTCCTTTGGGAAGACTCCTGAGGATCTTAACTAGGAGATGAGGGGTGAGATGTTCGGGAGAAGTGGGGTCAGAGAGGCCACCTTCTCCCACCCACTGCCCTGCCAAGGGAGCCCAATGCTTCAGGAACAAATACACTTAAGGAGCACAGGAGGCAAACCTAAGTCCATTAGGATAAAATTCTACCTCCTGACCAAGGTCAAAGGCTTCACATGGTCTCCTCCTGCTCCCTTCTCATAGCTGTCTTCCCTTCCCCTCTAAGTCCCACCCACAGACACCTTTCTGTTTGTTCCTCAAACACACCAAGCTCATTTCTGTCTGAGGACCTTTGCCCATGTTGTTCCTTATGCATGTTTTCTCTGATCCTTCCCATAGCTAGCTCACTCTCGTTATTCAGGCCTTAGCTCAAGTGTCACCCCTCAGAGGCCTCGCTGGCAACCCCAGCACAGTAACTCCCCCCCTTCCCAGTCCCTCGTTATCCCATTATCCTGGGATAATCACCATTTGAAATTATTAACTTTATTTATTCATTTACTAACTTCCTCACCTTGTGTCCCCCATTACCCAGTAAGCTCCACAAAGGCAAGGACCACACCTGTTTTGTTCACCATGGTGCCTAACACACAGCCTGGCACATAGTAGGTGTTTGATAAAACAGGCGAAATGAATGATGCATTCATGATGCCACTCCTTCAGTTTCTCCTTGAGCTCTCCCAAGAATCCTGAGAGATGAGCTAGAGAGAGAAGGAACAGAGGCTCCATGACATGACATGCTGTAAGTAGCCAGGGTTAGTGAACCCAAGATTCCAAACCTGACCTTCTGTGGCATCTCTGTTCCTCCCCATACCCCATGATTCCTAAGTTCAACAAGTATTTATGCAGCACCTATCTCGTGCCAGGCCCTAGGATGGGTGCAGTGGGGGGATATGGGGTGGGTAGGGGGCAGCAGTTGGGAAGCCACAACGCTGCCCTCAATTCTAGTTGAAAGAAGTTATTATCAAAGTATGTATTGCAACCCGAGAGAAGACATCACTGTCCTTGCCAATAAAAACCCATATGTATTTACCATTTTTTATTCATCTGAGAGAAACTTCCATCCTGCCCTGGTCCCAGGGACTATTTTTTGGTACATCTGAGAAGAATTTAAACAGAGGGCCATCAAGCCTCCTAAACACTGCTGTGATTTTTCTCCGAGGAAGTCAGCTTGGAGCCTATAGAGGCTGATTTTTTTTTTTAACAAAGTCAGCCACGCTCAAGCTCAGTGTCTGCTGCTCTGTAATCACACCACAGTCCACACCCTTGTTTGTTGCTGGCACACACTAAACAAGGAAAGGGGATCCGAATAGCCCAACTGGTGCTCCAAGTCCTAAAGTCAAGGATAGGAAACCAATCTATGATGACTCTTGAACCAACACACGTAGGTGAGGAAAAAGGTAAAAGGAAATGAATGCTAAGAGACAATTAGGAAAGAGAGAAGGGAACGAATAATCACTGAGGTCCTACTACGACACACTAAGCACAGGGCCTTCCGCTTTAACTGCATCATCCCATTTAATCCTCATGACAACGCTAGAAGGAAACCAAGGTTCGGCCACAAAACCACCTGCCCAGCGGAGCTTCTCTGCCCAGTCAGAGCTGGAATTTGAACTTGGGTAGGTAGGCCCTACGGCCTGGGTTTTTTCCCATTTATCGCTACAATCTCCCATTCACCGAGGGATTCATACACGAGGGCTCTCTGCTAAGGGCTTGATGAAACCCACAGGATAGCCCCAAGGTTAAAGAGGAAACTGAGGTTCAATGAGGCCAAATCATTCGTCCTGAGTTACAAGGAAGGAAGAGTGGATCTGAGGTCCGAACCTAGGTCTGATGCCAAAACCTTGACTCAAGCTCTGAACTGCGATGCTTCTAGGCAAAGCTGTCCTTCGGCATCTGCCGGACAGCTCTACTTGAAAGGGCTAGGCTAAGTTAGAACATCCTATGGCAGGGTGAGCAGAGTTGAGTTCTAAAAATTCCTATAGTAGCAAAATTCACATCTTCCCACACAGAACAGGGCTGGAAGAGCCACAAATCTCTTTATGATGTAAGCTCAAGGGCCAAGGGAAGAGGCTGGCCAGAGACCGGCCAGTGGTGAGGCAGCTGACATCATCCCTCCTGAATACATTTTCTGAGAATACAGGCTGCATTGTAGCTGGTCAGAGCTGGTGTCTTTTCTGAGCGTAGAGCCAGCAATTTATTCCCAGCACTCTGCAAGAACAACAAAAAACACGCTCTCTGCAGAAACAGCGTGGTTACAGGAGACTAGACAGCGCAATGACAGAAGCCGTTAATTTCTCCAAGCAACCCAAGGATTGGAACACCATGACGTGCCAGTCTGGTGGGGGAAAAATGGCACTGTGAACACCCCTAACAGCGTCAGGCGGGTGCCCAGAGCCAACAGGCCTGGTCAGCACTTCCTGCACCCACAATCTGGACTCCCTTTGAAAAACAAGTCAATGAAGAGAGATATTATATATACAGTCAGGGAGGTGGTGGCTTTTTAAGGATTATTCTCTTTCTAAAGATTATTTTTTAAGCATCTCAAAGGAAAGCTGTATCTGTTTAAAACCCCACTGAAAGGAACTGAAATGATTTGGGGGTAGCAAAGCATTAGCTTGGCTTTACCTCAGCTGGCCCATTCAAGCAGAAACACTCCCCAAGCAGCATTTGAAGGCGCCCCCTCCCTGCACAGGTACAAGCTATTTTGGTCCCAGCACTGGCCCAGTCCACAGGTTTACAGATCTCTGGTCTAGCTTCAGCCAGCTCAGAGTTCCCTCGGCCTCCAAACAACAGCAAGAGGAGAGCAAGCAGTTCAACCCCCTCCACCTCCGCACCCGCCACTCCTTTGCACTCATTCCAAATCCGAGGTTCCTGAGACACATCCAAGGCACCTGGCACTGGCTGTGAAACACAGGGTCCCCAGACCCCAATCAGATGCCAGAGAAATTCAGAGAGAGGCCTTGCAAACCTCGAATATAACCTCAGTGGTGCTGAAAACGGGCTTCCTTACTGGCAGCTGCCTCTCATGAGGGCCTCTGAAGGAAGCAGTTTCCCCTCCCCGCCGGGGACAGAAGCTGGCGGCTGCTATTCCCAACCTGGTCATTCCTACAGCCTCGGAGGGCCGTATCAGTTGTGAAGAACACCCCAGTCCCAAACTCTGGCCCTTTCCGGGTTTGTGAATGAATTAAAAGCAGCTATCATTTACAGGACGCCTGCTGTACGCCAGAGACCGTGCTTCACAAGCATCATCTCATTTCAGCCCCACCACGGCCCTAGCAGGCACGTTCACTCCCATTTAACTAACTGGGCAAATGAGGCTCAGAAGATGAAATGACTTGTCCAAGGTCACACAGTGAGTACAAACCCAGGTCTGCTGCCAGAAACTGGCCTGGGGACCACTGCGCGGTAACTGCCTCACGGTGGAGTCGGGGTGGCCTCCTGCTTGGTTAGTCGCCGAAGAGGGGGTGTTCCTCCTGAGCTGCCCTGAGCCACCCATGGCCGTTCCCAGGAGTCTGCGAGGCAGCCCTCGGGGGAGTGGGGATCCTGAGGACAAGCTGGGCCCTCGGGATGCCGAAAAGGCGTGGCCGCCCGTCGGCCCCGCCGGCTGCGAGGGGACCCCGCTCCCGGGTCGGCCAAGCCCCGCCGAGTCGGGCGCCCCCTCTGCCCTGGGAAGCGACGGACGCCGTTTCCGCCCGCGGCCGCCCCGCACTCACCCCGGCACTGCCGCCGAAGACGCCCCGGCCCAGGGAATCTAGAAGGAGCCGCGGCCGCCCCCTGAGCCGGGCCGGCTGGGCTCTCGTCGCTCCGGCCGGCTGCAGGGTACCGAGGCCAGTACCCCGGGACAAGCAGCGACCCGGAAACACTTGTCCAGGAAGTGACGCCCTTCGGAGGTGGGTCCAAAGAGAGGCCGGGCCGCGGTTGCGCGTTGGGCCGGGTGGAGGCGGATGGTCGTGGGCGGCGGAGGAAGAAGCGGGAGGCAGAAGAATGAGCGGCGGTGTCGCGGAATGCGGCTCTGGGGCTTGGAGGGGCGCCGCCGCGACTGGGGCTAGACCCGGAAACAAACGGGCCGGACGTGACGCACGCCAGCCCCAGGATGGTGGCTGGCCGGGTTGTCATGGGAACCGGTCTGGAGCCGGCCGGCGGAGGCTGGGACTTTGAGCACAGACTGAGTGATCCCCGGCCTCCGCCTCCCGGACTTGTCCCTTGTCCAGATGATCTGCGAGCGGCGCTCCCAACTGCGCCTGAGCAGGAGCTAACAGTTGGAGCCCTCGCTCCATTTTACAGACGCAAATGCCGAGGCTTAAAGAGAGCAAGTGCGATCCCCAGCATCATGCGAGATGCAATCTAGCCTTGAGAGAACTGTTGATGTTACTCGCTGTCTTTTAAGAACGGGGCTCCCATGGGGCGCCTGGGTGGCTCAGTCGTTAAGCGTCTGCTTTCGGCTCAGGTCATGATCCCAGGGTCCTGGGATCGAGCCCCACATCGGGCTCTCTGCTCCGCGAGAAGCCTGCTTCTCCCTCTCCCACTCCCCCTGCTTGTGTTTCCTCTCTCGCTGTGGGTCTCTGTCAAATAAATAAATAAAATCTTAAAAAAAAAAAACCGGGGCTTCCAGCTTTGCCTTTGCCACTTACTAGCTGCGTGACCTTGGGCAAGTTACCTAACCTCTCTGAGCCTCAGCTTTTTCACTTCTAAAATGGAATACTAATAATACCGCCTGCTCGGATCCATGTGAGAATTAAGTGAGTTAATGCATGGAAAATGCTTATTACAATAATTGGCATATAGTAAAGATCTAAATATGTTTTGTTTTTAAAACCTGGTTGTCAGAGAAGACGACCTCTCTCTGCCCTCAACTTCCCTAAATGGAAGCCAGCGTTGAGGAAGACCAAGCCAAAATATTGCCTCCTTGCTTTGTGACTTTTCACCAGACATCTGGAGTTACCTTCATGGAGGCTTGTCACTTCACTTCATGGATTTGTCTATACTCCCACCAAACCGTGAGCTCACCGAGGCTCAGCTTTTGTGGTTCACCACTCATTGAATTCTTACCAATTGTAAAGTGCCTAACACATACCCAAGACTTTCTCCAACATATTTTCTTTTGGATCATCAGTCTCTCTCTCTAACTTACCCTAAACATTTATTGAAGACTCAGAGTGGGGCGCCTGGGTGGCTCAGTCAGTTAAGCACAGGACTCTTGATTTCACCTCAGGTCCTGATCTCAGAGTCGTGAGATGGAGCCCTGCAGGGAGCTCTGTGCTCAACCCGGAGTCTGTTTGGGATTCTCTCTCTCCCTCTCCCTCTGCCCAGCTCTTGGGCTCTCTCTCTCTCTCTAAATAAGATCTTTAATTTAAAAAAAAAGACTCAGAGCCCACTCCATGCCATGTTCTCTTCCTCCAACATGCTCTTCTACCCTTCTGGCCTCTGTGCCTCTATATGCTGTTCCCTCAGTGTAAATGATTTTCCCCCTCACCTCTTCCTTTCCATATATGTGTGTGTGTGTGTGTGCATATATGCACATTCATTCATTTTAAGCCTGACACCCCCCCAAGACCTGGAACTCCTTACTCATCTGTCTCATCTATGTTTCCCCTGAGCTCTGCACATGTCTGATCAGGATGTGCCCAACAGATGTTCCTTGATTGCATGATTCTCTCTCTCAGCCTTAGTGTCCCCAGCTACAGCCTGCAGGTCTTGTCTCAGGGGAGTCAGTGACATAATACACAGGGAAGCATTTGGAGAACCAGTAACATGCTATTCAAACTGCAGTGATAACTATATATGTTGCTATTTGAGCATCACTCAAAGCATACACTTTGTGTACTTTATCCTTTATCAGCTCAGGTTTAAGCTCCTCTCTTAATCATCTGCAAATTGATGGTGTTTATAGGAATTTCAGCTACGAAAAACTGTCCCACAGAACTCTGCCTTGGCAACGACTCAAAACTGTCCTTTGGAAACTGTTATAAGACTGCATGAGACTGGGGCGCCTGGGTGGCTCAGTCGTTAAGCGTCTGCCTTCGGCTCAGGTCATGATCCCAGGGTCCTGGGATCGAGTCCCACATTGGGTTCCCTCCTCGGCGGGAAGCCTGCTCTCCCTCTCCCACTCCCGCTGCTTGTGTTCCTGCTCTCGCTATCTCTGTCTCTGTCAAATAAATAAATAAAATCTTTAAAAAAAAAAAAAAAAGACTGCATGAGACTGTTAAGAAGCCCCTTACAGCTCTGTGGTTCTGCGGCAGCCAAAAGGGAAATAGATTTTTAAGGAGGCTTTACTAGTAGGAAACGCTGGTCATTGAGATGCGGTGACGTTATATATCGGAGAGGGCCCAAAGTCTCTGTAGAGAGCCATGTTTCTCATCTTTTAGACAGAGTTGGAGGCCTGAGATTTCTCTGCTTCGTGATGTGGAATTATAGAAGCATCCTTTTCAGATTTCATTACATAATGATTAGCAGATTATATAACAGTCATGTGACAATGATTAGGCACCTCTACTTCCTAGGAGCCAACAACACAAAAAATCTACCTCCTTCTTTCTTTTTTTTACTTTTTTATCACAAATATAATGCATGAATTCCAATGATACAGATGTGTTTAGAACAAAAAATGAAAAAGAAAAGCAACCCTATGACCCAGCAATTTGATTTCTTGGAATCTACCAGATAAACAAGCATAACTACAGAGAGACGTGTTGCATCCTTGTTTGTAATGCAAAAGCGAAAACCAAAAACATTCTAAATGTCCAGCAATAGGGAAATGAAGTATCCATACTCATGACTACTACATATCACTTAAAAAAGATGATGTAAAACTATTTAAGTCTGTGAGACATATTGTGGGATGAAAGCAGAAAGACATCCCCTGAAATGGAAAATAAAACATCAACCAATACTATATATTTTCTAAAGGTATGTGTATATGTATAAAGTCAACAGGGGACAATAGTGCAAATATATATCATTTGTTTTTTAAATCATCCCATCAATACATATGTGATTTTTATTAATATCTTTTCCCCCAACAATCAATAAGCTCTGGGAGGACATAACAGTATCTGTTTTGCTCACAATTATATCAGCACTATATATATATATGCCATATATACACTACCCCACATGAAATAGGAGTTTCAACAGTATTTGTTTCTGATGGAAATTGTCATTGAATGCCAGGTTTTATGTTAATATTTAATGGACATACTATGAGCAAGATGGATACAGCCCCTGCCCTCAAGGAGTGTATAGTCTCATCAGAAAGAGAATATTAATAAGAGTAGATGAACTAAAAACCTATAATTCAGGATAGAAGGTGGTAAATGTTAGGAGAAGGGCATAGAGCTTAGAGAATGGAGAAGTGATGGCCAATAGGGCAAACTGGGGACAGCCTCAAGGAAGTGGCATTTGAGGTGGGCTTTGAGTGAATTGGACATATAAGGATGTCCAGCTTTCCTTGCAGCTAGAGAGAAGAAAACAATCAAAAGCAAGGACCAGAAATTAAAACTCCACTGCCTACAAGCATAGAAGGTAGGCACAACTAGGTACTAGAGTACTACCATCTCATAATATATCGTACCAGATATTAGTAGTAATGTTATCTAGCATAGTACCTGGCTCACAGTAGGCATTCAATATATACTTTAGTGAGGACACCAATATTATTGAAACTTTACTATGCTCCAGCTGATTCTTGCCAAATTCCCTGCTGATCATGATCAGATATTCAGATTTCTAAAGAGGAAGGAAGTCCAGATTTTTAAGTGAAATTCCTCGATTGTAAACACCATGTGTAAATATACTTCCTAGTTCTGTCTGCTGAGAGAGCCTACAAAAAATGACACCCCTCTAACAATAAGCACCTAGCACCCAGATCTTGCTTTCTAAATACCATCCTCCACTAAAAAAAACCAAGGCTTCTTGGAGAAAGGACTGATTCTCGGGGTTAGGGCAGGGAAATTACAACATGAGCCTAGACCATCTTATTGAGCCAAAAAGTAAGGATATGCCAAAAGAATGTTGGGACATACCAAGAGGACACAAAAGCCAAATTGGAGGGGTTCCTATTGTCTAAATCTGGAACAATTTGAACATCAAAATAAGTAATAAGTAATGATAGTAATGAATTATAATACTTGAGGTGGGGAAGGAAGAAACCATAACAGGTTTCTAAACATAACATAACATAACATAACATAACAAACATAACAGAACAGAACAGAACAGAACAGGAAATACTGTGTTTGCCGGAGGAACATGTCCAAGGGCTATATGTGGCCCCAGGTGCCAGGTCTGACCCCTGCACTAAAGATGGATGAGAAGCAACATGTAGTTCATCTGGTTAGAGAGATGACTGCACAAGGTGAGCTGAGAATGGGGTGATGGGAGATCTGCCCAGTCTCTGAGGACCTTGCAAGTCAGGCCAAGAATCTGGATTTGACTCTGTAAGCACCTAGGAACCAGTGAAGGTCTGTGAGCAGGATGAATGGTGATTAAAGCCCTTGCTCTCTAGGCCAGGTGTCTGGTGCTTGGTAGATAAGGATATGGTACACAAGAAATCAGCCTGTAAGGCCCCAAGAAACACAGCACGTTGGAACAGAAATGACTCTGCAGCCAGTACACCTGGGTTCAAGTCCCTGGTACTGCATTTCATGGCCCCATGAGTTGGACAAGCCACTCAATCTCTCTTAGCCCCTCTACAAGGCTGGACTCTGGAACCAGAAGTCCTAGATTTGACTGTGCTGCTTCCTGTGTATGACTTTGGACAAAATGACTTAACTTCTCTATGCCTCAGTTTCTTCATAACAACAGTACCTCCTTCCAGACAGGTTATGAGACAGTCCATGTAAGCACTTGACATAGTGAGTACTCATTAAGCATTATCTATTATCAAGTCTTTTTTATTAAGTGGAATAATGCATGGGAAGAACTTCACACTGGGAAGTTCCAGTGCCTCGAAGGGAGTAAGCCTGCAAGTAATGTTATCCATGATTAAGGTCATTGCTGTGCAACATGAATTTGCTGGGGGCTAAGAATTCCATCTGCTTCTCAAAACTCAAAATCAAAGAAAAAAAAAAAAGGCTCAAAATTCATTCGGGTCTCCACTGGCGGAGGCAGGACTGGGGGAATTTTGTAACCCCAGAGAAAGCATGTCTAGAAATGAAAGCTGGCGTGTCCGGATTCTTCACAATCGGTAAGAAAAGCTTCTTCTCTCTTTTCCTTTAAATATAAACCCAACTTGCCAGTCTGCCATGGGAGCCACCCACAAATCCAAGGGTAACTCAACTGACTTAAGGCTATTTATTGGGAGATCCTTCTAACCCAGCCCAGATCCAAGGAGACATAGCTCATGGGGTTGGATGTGGAAGACTCAGCCAGCACTTCATGTGGATGATTGTAAATTGCTCCTGAGAGCAATAACCCAGAATTTATGAGCTCCTGTATTTATTATTCCAGTTCCTTTAAGTATTGGGTCTCAAAGGACTGTTTGCTAGAATCAACCATCTTTGTCCTTCCCTTGAGTAGGCCAGGGAAAACCACAGATAGGTTGTCTTTGTTCCATAGCTACAATATCCCAAGGCAGGGGGGTGCCTGGGTGGCTCAGTCATTAAGCGTCTGCCTTCGGCTCAGGTCATGATCCCAGGGTCCTGTGATCGAGTCCCGCATCGGGCTCCCTGCTCAGCAGGAAGCCTGCTTCTCCCTCTCTCACTTCCCTCACGTGTGTTCCTTCTCTCGCTGTGTCTTTCTCTGTCAAATAAATAAATAAAATCTTTAAAAAAAATATCCCAAGGCAGGAAGGCAAAGTAGACTGAAGCCAAAAGGCCTGAGTTGAGATCCCAGCTCTGCCACTTCCAGCTGTGTGACTTTGGACAAGCTATCTAACCTCTCTGGGCCTTGGTTTCCTTATCAGTGAAATGGGACACACAAACAAAGATTCAAAAGTATGGCCAACTATACCTTCAAAATATTAAGGCCTTGAAAGATAAAGGGAGATTGAGGTGCCTGGCTGGCTCAGTCAGTAGAGCATGTGACTCTTGATCTCGGGGTCGTGAGTTCAACCCCCACGTTGGGTATAATGCTTACTTTAAAAAAAAAAAGATAAAGCGAGACTGATGAACTATTCCAGATTGTTAACAGAGTTTAAAGAACCTTGACAATCAAATGTAATGTGCTATCCCAGATGGGACCTTGAACTGGGGTGAGGGTACACTTAAAAACAACAACAACACTACTTATTTTTATTTAAATAAAGATTATTGAGACAATTGGTTAAATATGAAGAAGGTCTACAGATTAGATAATAGTGTTATATCAATGTTACCTTCCTTTTGTTATTTGTACTGTGGTTTTGTAAGATAATGTCTTTATTCTTAAGAAATAGATTCTGATAAAAGTATAGGGACATCATGTCTACAACTTATTTTCAAATGTTTCGAGAAAAAGAGCATATGTATGTACAATATATATAAAAACCAGCCATATGTGGGTATGTGTGCGTGTATATAGAGAGAGAAATGGAACAATAAAGCAAATGTGATAAAATTGGGGAATCTGGTTGAAGGGGTCTCTGGGAGTTCTTTAAACTATTTTTGAAAGTTTTCTGTAAGTCTAAAATTATTTCAGAATAAGAACTTACAAAAAGAATGACCTAAATATAAAATAATACTTTTTCTGATTTCTTAATGATATGAAAACTTTATTGTGCTAACAAAGATATTATTATTATTATTATTTTAAAGATTTTTTTTTTTTTAAGATTTTATTTATTTATTTGACAGAGAGAGACACAGCGAGAGAGGGAACACAAGCAGGGGTCAGTGGGAGAGGGAGAAGCAGGCTTCCCGCCGAGCAGGGAGCCTGATGCGGGGCTCGATCCCAGGACCTGGAATCATGACCTGAGCCGAAGGCAGACGCTTAACGACTGAGCCACCCAGGCGCCCCTAAAGATTTTATTTTTAAGTAATCTTCACACCCAACACAGGGCTTGAACCAACAACCCCAAGATCAAGAGCGCATGCTCCACTGACTGAGCCAGCCAGGCGCCCCACCAAAGATTTTTTTTTTTAAGATTTTATTTATTTATTCGACAAAGAGAGAGAGATAGTGACAGCAGGAACACAAGCAGAGGGAGTGGGAGAGGGAGAAGCAGGCTTCCCGCTGAGCAGGGAGCCCGATGCGGGGCTCGATCCCAGGACCCTGGGATCATGACCTGAGCTGAACGCAGACGCCTAACGACCGAGCCACCCAGGCACCCCTCACCAAAGATATTATTAATAAAATATTTTTGTGAGAGGAATGTGATTGAAAATATTTCATTATTTTTTTAAATCTTAGTTCACATTTTTGTGATATGGCCAATTGAGAATATGTTCTTCAGTTTATTTTGATACTTGCTTTTTTAAACGTTTCTTTTTTTTTTTTTAAAGATTTTATTTATTTATTTGACAGAGAGAGACACAGCGAGAGAGGGAGCACAAGCAAGGGGAGTGGGAGAAGGAGAAGCAGGCTTCCCGCTGAGCAGGCAGCTCGATGTGGGGCTCGATCCCAGGACCCTGGGATCATGACCTGAGCCGAAAGCAGACGCTTAACGACTGAGCCACCCAGGCGCCCCAAACGTTTCTTTTTTTAATTTTAACTTGGAGAAAAGGCACAAGAATAATACAGTGAACTTTGGTATACACCCCTCACCCACATTCCTGGATGTTACTATTTTGCTATATTTGTTTCATCAATCTCTTTATATTGCCCTGTTGAACTATTTGAAAGTAAGTTACAGACAGGAAATAAGGTTATCTTTAATACCTCAGTGTATATTGCATAAAAAACGAAGGTATTTTCTTAAATAACTACTGAACAATTATCAAAATAGGAAGTTTAATACTGATAGGATACTATTATTTAATATACAACTCATATTCACATTTACCAATTTCCCAATAATATTAATTTTGTTACTGGTTTTTAATGGAACTCCTACCTGGGAAAGCTTCCTTAAAAAGATACAGAGAGGGGCGCCTGGGTGGCTCAGTTGGTTAAAGCGACTGCCTTCGGCTAGGGTCATGATCCCAGGGTCCTGGGACCGAGCCCCACATTGGGCTCCCTGCTCAGCGGGAAGCCTGCCTCTCCCTCTCCCACTCCCCCTGCTTGTGTTCCCTCTCATGCTGTCTCTCTCTCTCTGTCAATTAAATAAATAAATAAAATCTTTAAAAAAAAAATACAGAGATCCAGATGAGAGCAAGAGTCTCTGCCTGGGATTACCAAATCAGGATGTACTTTTTCTTTTTTTAATCTCATCTACCAGTCAGAGAGGTTTGTCATCATGTTGTGGATGCTTGGGGAGTTTGTTGTCATTGTTTGATGTTTTGCTGTGTTATTTTAAATGTAATTATGCTGGAGCCACAAATGGGCAAGTGTAAATATCTGAAAAGACATGGTTTTTTTTCCTTACTTAGAAGAATATAATTTTAAAATTTTAATAACAGTAGATAACTTTTATTAAATGTTTAATATTTGCTAGCCTTTGTGGTAAATTCTTTATATGCATTAAGTTTTTTGTCTTTTAATTTTTATTTTGATTTATCATTTGCATACAGTGAAATGCACAGATCTTTCAAGTTACAATTCAATGAGTTTTGACAAATGCACACACCATCTTTTTTAAAATACAGAACGTTTGGGGTGGCTGGGTGGCTCAGCTGGTGAAGCATCAGCCTCTTGATCTCAGCTCAGGTCTTGATCTCAAGGTCTTGATCTCAGGGTCATGAGTTCAAGCCCCTCCATGCCCAGCGTGGACCCTACTTAAAAAAATAAATAAATAAGGGGGCGCCTGGGTGGCTCCCTTCGGCTCAGGTCATGATCCCAGAGTCCTGGGATCAAGCCCGGTATCCGGCTCCCTGCTAGGCGGGAAGCCTGCTTCTCCCTCTCCCTACCCCCTGCTTGTTTTCCTTCTCTCGCTGTCTCTCTGTCAAATAAATAAAAATTTTAAAATCTTAAAAAATAAATAAATAAGGGGGCCTGGGTGGCTCAGTTGGTTAAGCGACTGCCTTCAGCTCAGGTCATGATCCTGGAGTCCCGGGATAGAATCCCGCATCAGGCTCCCTGCTCGGCAGGGAGTCTGCTTCTCCCTCTCCCACTCCCCGTTTGTGTTCCCTCTCTCGCTGTGTCTTTCTCTGTCAAATAAATAAATAAAATCTTTAAAAATAAATAAATAAAATAAATAAATAAGTTAATTAATTAAATATAGAATATTTCCAAAGCACCAGAAATTTCCCTCAATGTCCTTTCCAGTTAAGTCCACACCCAGAGACAATCACTGTTCTTTCTTTCACCATGATTAGTTTTGTCTGGAACTTCATGTAAGTATAATCATATATAAATTTGGGGGTCAGCCACTTTCACTCAGCATATTGTTTTTGGGATTCATCCATATTATAAGTATAACGTACTAATATATTAATAGTTTGTTCCTTTTTTTTTTTAAGATTTTATTTATTTATTTGACAGAGACACAGCGAGAGAGGGAACACAAGCAGGGGGAGTGGGAGAGGAAGAAGCAGGCTTCCCGCTGAGCAGGGAGCCTGCCGCAGGGCTCAATCCCAGGACCCTGAGATCATGACCTGAGGCGAAGGCAGACGCTTAATGACTGAGCCACCTAGGCTCCCCTAGTTTGTTCCCTTTTATTGCTGAGTAGCATTCTTTTGTATGAAGTTGCCACAATTTACCCATTCACATGTTGATTTAGTTTTGGAGTGTTTCCAGGTTAGGTCTGTTTGAACATTCATGTACAAGCTACAATGAGCATTCTTGTACAAATCTTTTTTTTTTTTTTAAGATTTTATTTTTTTATTTAATTTTTTTTTAAAGATTTTATTTATTTGACAGAGAGACACAGCGAGAGAGGGAACACAAGCAGAGGGAGTGGGAGAGGGAGAGGCAGGCTTCCCGCTGAGCAGGGAGCCCGATGCGGGGCTCGATCCCAGGACCCTGGGATCATGACCTGAGCCGAAGGCAGACGCTTAACGACTGAGCCACCCAGGCGCCCCAAGATTTCATTTATTTATTTGAGAGAGAGAATGAGATAGAGAGAGCATGAGAGGGGGGAACGGTCAGGGGGAGAAGCAGACCCCCCGCTGAGCAGGGAGCCCGATGTGGGACTCGATCCCGGGACTCCAGGATCATGACCTGAGCCGAAGGCAGTCGCTCAACCAACTGAGCCACCCAGGTGCCCCTTGTACAAATCTTTTTATGGACATATGTTTACCTATCTTTTGGGTAAAATTTGTGAATTTTACCTAAATTTTTTCTTTAGTGAAATTTGGGGTCACAGAGTGGACTTTTCAATGGATGGTGTTGGAACAACTGGATAGCCATCGGGGAAAGCTAATGTTGGATCCACCCCTCACACTGCACATGAAAATTAATTCAAGATAGATCATAGCTCTAAACATAAAAGCTAAAACTACAAAACTTCTAAATGAGCATGTTGGAGAATATCTTTGCAACCTTGGGTAGATAAAGATTTTTTTAGGACACAAAGCCCTAACAATAAAAGGGGGGAAAAGGGGGCGCCTGGGTGGCTCAGATGGTTGGGCGTCTGCCTTCGGCTCAGGTCATGATTCCGGGGTCCTGGGATCGAGCCCCACGTCGGGGTCCTGGGATCGAGCACCACGTTGGGCTCCTGGCTTAGTGGGGAGCCTGCTTCTCCCTCTCCCTCTGCCTCCCCCCCTGCTCATGCTCGCTCGCTCTCTGTATCTCTGTGTCTCAAATGAATAAATAAAATCTTAAAAAAAAAAGGGGGGGGGGAAGATAGATTAGACCTTATCAAAATTAGAATTTTCTACTCATCAAAAGATGATTCAATTTGCTTTGAAATAATGCATAACATCATGAGTTGATAACTAATAAAGCTGGGCAATAGCTATATATAGATATATCATTCTATTTGCTCCACCTTTATATAAGTTTAAAATGTTCCATAATAAATTTTTTTTTAAAGACTTTATTTATTTGACAGAGAGAGATCACAAGTAGGCAGACAGGTAGGCAGAGGGAGAGGGAGAAGCAGGCTCCTGCTGAGCTGGGAGCCCGATGCGATGTGGGGCTCCATCCCAGGACGCTGGGATCATGACCTGAGCCAAAGGCAGACGTTTAACCAACTGAGCCACCCAGGCGCCCCCATAATACAAATTTTTACAATGTGGCATTAAAAAAAAGAAAGAGGGCGCCTGGGTGGCTCAGTTGGTTAAGCGACTGCCTTCGGCTCGGGTCATGATCCTGGAGTCCCGGGATCGAGTCCCGCATCGGGCTCCCTGCTCGGCAGGGAGTCTGCTTCTCCCTCTGGCCCTCCTCCCTCTCATGCTCTCTGTCGCTCATTCTCTCTGTCTCAAATAAATAAATAAAATCTTTAAAAATAAAAAAAAATAAAATAAAATAAAAAAAAGAAAGACACAGCTAAGAAGATAAATAGGCAAGCCATAGACTGGGAAAAAATATTTGCAATACATATATCTGACAAAGGATTTGTATCTGGAATTTATAAGGTGTCCAAAAGTTTGGTGCAATTCTAAGGGGTAGGTCTGAAATAGCTTCAAAGTATTTAAAGGTCAAAATTGCTTGTGTGCTACACGTGTGAGTAGGTCTGTAGCAGCAGAACTTTCTGTGGTGGTGATGTTCTGTATCTGCTGTGTCCAGTACATACCCATGTGGCTATTGAGCTCTGGAAATATGGCTAGTGAGACAGAGGAACTGACTCTTTAGTTTTGTCTTTAAATTTATTTACATTTAAATAACCACAAATTGGATGGCCCAGGCCCAAGGAATAAAGTCTTGAAAACAGAAGACATAAATCAAAGAGTATATGCTCCCGTAATTTAGATAATTATAGGCAAATTGCCCACTAAGGAGATTGTATTGTCTGTTGCTGCATGATAAATGACAACAAACTTAGTGGCCTAAACAACACATGTGGATTATCTCGGTTTCTGTGGGTGGGGAGTGTGGGCACGGCGTGACTGGATCACCTCATACAAGGGCAGGCAGATCTCCCTGCAATTTTCCTTAGGACCGTTGTATAGTTGAGTAACTTTTAAAACTATCTGCCACCGCCCACCTACCGCACTGCCTATTAGAGGCCCCAGATTTCTCCTCTGAACCTTGCGGAGGGCCAGGCACACAGGAGGCCCTCAGGGACTCTCTGTTGCCTGGATGAATGAGTCTACATTGGTGGTAAAAATCAAGTCTGCAAAGCCTTTGAGCAGGACCAATTCCCCACTCCAGGCTCAGAGCAGATCTTAGATGATGTGGGCAGCCTGAGAGAGGCTGACCAAAGCTAAAGGAGAGGAAGAGACTGTTGTGGGAAATAGTTTCCTTAAGAACATTGAGAAAGGACAGTTTCGTTTAACACATATTATTAGGTTGATTGTGGCTGAGTATTGAGTGTGGAGATGAGGCCTGGCAATGTATTTGCAAGCTGTGAAGGGATAATGGGGACATTCTCATCGGGAATGCCTAGAAAAAAACAGGAAGGGATGGAATATATCCAGGCTAGTCCAGCACTGATGGAGCGGGGAGGGAGGAGGATAGCGTAGGCTAGTGGTTCTCAAAGTATGGCCCCTGGTGCAGCAGCATCAGCCTCACCTAGAAAACTGTTAGAAATGCAAATCCTTGGTCCTACCCCCGCTGACCTGCTGCATCAGAAACTCTGGGGGTTGGCTCCTATAACTGGTTTAAGAAACCTTCCAGGTGACTGAGACACAGGTATTCTTAAGTGCACAGGTGCCAAAGCCAGACTGCATGTGTTCAAATCCTATCATTTTCCATTACCATTAAAAGTTAATTTAATCTTGGGACGCCTGGGTGGCTCAGTTGGTTAAGCCTCTACCTTCGGCTCAGGTCATGATCTCAGGGTCCTAGGATCAAGTCCCGCATCGGGCTCCCTGCTTGGGAGGGAGCCTGCTTCTCCCTCTGCCTGCCGGTCCCCTCTGCTTGTGCTCTCTCTCTCTCTCTCTCTCTGATAAATAAATAAATAAAATCTTTAAAAAAAAAAGTTAATTTAATCTCTTTGTGCTTCAATTTGCATAGCTGTAAAATGGGGATAATAGAGCCGAAGTCATAGATTGCAATGAGGATTTATTCATGTAAAATGCTTAGACCAATAAGCACAAAAAAGTTCACTATTAATATTTCAATCCTGTCCTTTTGACTCTATAACTAAGTGTATAAGCTTGTGTAAGTTCATTTCAAGAGACCAAACTGGAGGCAGTCTATCTGAAGCCCAGGTCTGGGGCTCCCCTGCGCCCACCCCAGGGTCTGGCAGCCTCTACAAGGCTAACACAAAGTCTTATAAATACCTATGGCACACCTCTGCCCCTGCCAAGGCAACCCCATCCCTGGAGGGGAGACAGGGCATATTTGGCTGGGAAGAGATCAGATGCGTGAGTGCTTGCCATAGGAATGGGAAAAAAACGATCAAGTGTATACCCCTTGAGCTGCTGAATATACATGCCAAGTTATTTATTGGTGAAAAGATGCCCACATGGATAGCTAAATACAATCCTCCTGCATTCAATTAACCTGGTTAACAGGATTTATTTGTCCTGTGTAGACTCCATACTGTGAGGCCTCTGTGGCCTTTCAGGATGGAAGCTTAATCATTGATTTTCCTGGTCAAGAACACCTGGTTAGAATTGTTAGCAGAGCCTGCCTTTTAACAAGATGTATCTTTTGTTAAATGGGCTGTCCACAAGAGCCAAATTTGGTGCAGTAGAAAGTGGAGAAAGTTGGCATTCCAAACATTTGGGCTCCAGGTCACGGGACCTTCTTGTGAGACTGAAGTTTAGACTACCTCGGGAAGCCTCAGCTTCCCCATCTCTACAGTGCGGTTGTTGGGACCCATGGCCGGGAGGCAAGTGAACACGGCACTGAAGCATGGTGACTCACCGAGGGACACCAGCCTCCCACTTCTGCTTTCACTAGGCTGGCTCCTTTGTGGCCAATAGCCGGTCTTCAACACCTCTAGTAATGGCTAATCTCCCTTTTCAGTGTCAAGAGCATCCGGCATGAATTAATAACGCTGTCTTGTTTCCACTGTATTTTTACAGTGCTCTTAGAAAAAAGCGATTTTTTTTCCCCTAATAAGTGATTATTTTCTGTTCGTAGCTCAGGGAGTGATAGATCCCCCTTTATTTTATTTAAGATTTTATTTATTTATTTGAGAGAGCGAGAATGAGAGAGAGTACATGAGAGGGGGGAGGGTCAGAGGGAGAAGCAGACTCTCCGCCAAGCAGGGAGCCCGATGCGGGACTCGATTCAGGGACTCCAGGATCATGACCTGAGCCGAAGGCAGTTGCTTAACCAACTGAGCCACCCAGGCGCCCAATAGATCTCCCTTTAAAATTTGTTTGCCTAAAACGAAATTTTTTTTAATGAAACTTGTTTGCGTAAGTTTAAACAAAAGGCAACTCTATTTAGGATGAAATATTACGTAATAGTAATGATTTAAATTGAGGAAACAGTGGCTGAAACACAAAGCCTGTTCCAGTTCTATAGGTGTCTGGATCTGACTTCCACATTTTCCAGATTTCCCTCGGCCTCATCCTCCCTCCCATCCGTTGGGGGCGGGGGGGGAAGAAGAGAGGGGGACAGGAGGCGTGGCCCACCCACAAGCCCCACACCGTCCACGTGCCCTTTCCACAAGCCACGCCCTGAGTGCCCCTCACGGCCCAGGGTCGCGTCCTTGCCCCGCCCCGGCTGGCCTCAAGCCCCGCCCCGAGCGCGCGCGCCAGCCCGCTACCTCGGCCCCGCCCCCCCGGGCTCCTCCTTCTCGGCCGCCGTTGCGCTGCTCTGCGCGGCAGCAAGATGGCGGCGCAACAGCAGGACCGTGAGGGTGGTTCGCAGCTGGCTAGGCCCGCAGCGGAGGCCGACCCGTTGGGCCGCTTCACGTGTCCCGTGTGTTTAGAGGTGTACGAGAAGCCGGTTCAAGTGCCCTGCGGTCACGTGTAAGTGGCGAGCCGGGGTCTGGTCGGGGGGGGGAAGCCTGATTGGGAGGGGTGCGGCCCGGGCGGGGAGAGTCTGGGGCGGAAGCGCGAGGACCGGGCTAAAGGGCCCTCTTCCCGGGGCCCTCCGGGGCTCCTGAAGGCCGGTGGAAGTCGGCGGGGCGCTCTTCTCCGCCCTACTCACTTCCAAGTATCCCGCCGTCTGTTGAGCGCCTACTGTATTCCAGGCGGCCTGTCAGGCTCCTCACCCGGGAGAGTGGAGTCGCACCCTGCTGCGGATTAGGAAGGGTCTCAAGTCGGCCCTTGGTGGGGCGCCTGGCTGGTTCATTCGGTAGAGCATGTGACTCTTGATCCTGGGGTCGTCAGTTTGAGCCCCACGTTGGGCATAGAGTTTACTTAAAAAAATAAAATCGGCCCTTGGACCCTGGATAGCCACGGTTTTCCTTGAATAGTCTGCATTGCTCCTGAAGTATGGTACGTATGGCGTCATGTACCCAGCTCTACCAAGTAATTCGAATGTGCACTGAAGTTGGAAAAACGCTGAACTAACTAAAAGAACAAAAGGGAAGTCTTGATAATAAGATCTCATCAGTCTGCCATTAACTGTGAAAGGGGTTGGGAGTTGCAGATAGCGCTTGTTAGCATTCCTACTTGTGTACGTGGTTTGCTGCATTTTCTTTGAAATGAAGCCTCCAGGGCCTGCATGTTGCTAATACACTGGTTATGACGACTAAGGGAGATGGGTGTGAAAATGACCAGTACAGACCCTGGGCTGGGGTAGGTGCAGTGTAAGTTGAGGTTGGCGGGATTTGAATCTAACCCTTGCTTCATTAGACACACAAACAGCTAATTTGAAAGAACTGTAGAAAATGTGGCTACTTCTTGCTGCTGGGGGTTAGCTTTTCCTTAGTGGTCTCCCTCAGTGCTTCTCTTGGGCATCATCTTGACATTGGTTTTAGGACACCTTTATGGAGAGTAGACACGACAGGCACGTGCTGGGCTTCACAGGTATTCTTATTCCTATAGCAGCACTGCAGGGGAAGAGGGTTGACAGCTGTTTTGCAGGTGAGGAGACTGAGGCTCACATAGGGCAGACTCATCATTGTCTCACTCTTCCCAGATGAACTGCAGGTGTCTCCTTGCCAGCCCAGAAAATAATTTGGCACCTGGCAAGGGCTCCCCAGCCACACTGACTGCTCTTTGCTTCTTCAGGTACTCTTAAGTTCTTTCTAGCTTTGGGCTGTTCCCACTTGCAGTTCGGTTAGCCTGGAACTCTTCCTGCCCCATCTGCACCTCCCCTGATAGCTACCCCAAATTAATTTACTGCCCTTATCACCATCCCTACTTAAATTACTTCCCTGCTTCACTCCTGGCTCTTCTTTCTTCCTTTCAGAGCGCCAAACTTAGGGATCATGAGGGCAGTGACCATATCTGTGTTGCCCCTCTCTGTATCCCCAGTGCCCAGCACAGTGTCTGAGCATCCATCTTCCAGTCTTATATTCAACCCACTAAAATATTTGTAGCCACCCATGTGCCAGATTCTTGGGGCACAGTAAGAAACAAGGTGATTCTGCCCTCAAAGTTTACAATCCAATGAATTGATGATAAATTAGGCTAACAAGTGTTCAAACTATTGTGAAAATTCAGTGTGCAGTGGGAGGGTATAATAGCGATCAAACTGGTGTGTTTGGGAATGATCAGGTAATGGATGGATGACCTAAGATATTGGTGGTGGAGGCTGGATAGTGTTTTCATTGAGTTGTCTTTTCCTTGGATCAGCCCTCCTTACTACTTTACCTGATTTTGGGTTAATTCATTGGATTTCACTCACAGTTAATATTTATAAAGAGGCTTGATCCAGTCACAATTTACCAACTGAAGAGCAGCAAAAGTTGAGGTTTCCTTGAGCCAGGTGAACCTTTCGTAGGTCAGAGGTCAAGTACTGGGTTTCAAACCTTAGCTGCAGCCAAGTGCTTTTTTGCTCAACCTAGTTAGTGGCAGATTTTTGCTTTTATGCTTGGAAACCAGCATCATTGTAGCTTTGGCTGGGTGGGGCATTGAGGTTTTTTTTTTTTTTTTTTTTTAAAGATTTTATTTATTTATTCATAAGAGACAGAGAGAGAGAGAGAGAGGCAGGCTCCCTGCTGAGCAGGGAGCCCGATGCGGGACTCGATCCCAGGACCCTGGGATCATGACCTGAGCCGAAGGCAGACGCTTAACCATCTGAGCCACCCAGGCACCCATGGCGCATTGAGTTTTTATAAAATTTTATTTTAAGCCCTGAATGATCAGTGTCCCTCCAATTTAGCGGAATATAGCTAGAGAAAGGCAGATGGCTGGGAGCCCAAGAGAAGGGACTTTTTACATAGCAGTGTAACAAAAAGGATGGAGCACTTAGAAGGCTGAACTAGATCAAGGCCTGTGAAATAGGAAAGGGAAACTGAAAGCAAGCCCAAGATACAGGGACTGTTTAAAAGCAGGCTTGCATGTTGGGCATGACTCGGGCACAAGGTGGCTCGTGAACATTTGGTCAATGAGCTGTATCCTGGTGTGTGCTTGAAGGCTTGAAGCTGCTTTTATCTACCAGCGGGGCTTGGTTTCTCTGGGACCTTCTGCTCTCTTTGGTTCCTCTTGTGATCTGCCTTTGAGAAGAGTTAAAACAAATGATGCCCACAGGCCCTCTACCTCTCCAACCTAATCACTTACCCTCTCCCAGTGGTCTACCCATCATGGTCCCAAAGGCCTCCCTTTCTGCTTTTGGGAAATCGCTTTGCACTTGGTATATCATCTCTTTGTGTCCAGGTCTGTGTGGCTGTCTCCTTACAGTTTTAGGTCTTAGCTCAAATATTGCCTCCTTAAAGAAGCTCAGGATGATCCACCTCAGCTGATCTCTGCCTGTTTTATTTCCTTCCTGTACTTAATCACTATCAGAAATTAACATTTGTGTTTTTCTTCACTTTGGAATATAAGCATCATGAAGATAGGGATTTTGTGTGCTTTCCACTATGCTCTCAGTGGTGAATCACTAGGCCCCCTCACTTTCTCTCAGCCTGGTCTATTTTGTGTGGCAGTTAACATCTAGCTTTATGACAAAGAGGAAGAAAATCCTTAGAGATGGTAAAAATTTGTCACATGCACAGGTTAGCTTTGATTATATATCCTGAGTTCTTCCTTGCAGGTTTTGTTATCTTGCCTTAAACCTCTCAGGTTGGGGGCGCCTGGGTGGCTCAGTTGGTTAAGCGACTGCCTTCGGCTCAGGTCATGATCCTGGAGTCCCGGGATCGAGTCCCACATCGGGCTCCCTGCTCAGCAGGGAGTCTGCTTCTCCCTCTGACCCTCCTCCCTCTCATACTCTCTGTCTCTCATTGTCTCTCTCGCAAATAAATAAAATCTTAAAAAAAAAAAACAAAAAAACCACCCTGTCAGGTTGGGTATATAGCCAGGCCGTTTTCATGCCTTATTGTTCTTTCTCACTATGTACTGTATCTCAGCATCACTCCCTACATAGGTTTCAGGATAGAAACTTGGCCTTCTTTGACTTTCCTTTTCCAGATTCAGTAAGTTCCCAAGCACTACTGACTCCACTCTGAATCATTTCCTGAGTTAATTCTCTGTGGCCTCAGGCCCTCAGAATTCCTTGCCTTAGCCATCTGTTTGGTTTCTACTTCAAGGCTCCTGTCTTCCCTCACATTAAAAAAAAAAAAAAAAAAATTGAAAACCAACAACTCTGTTCATGATAACCTCAGCTATTTTTCTAAAACTCGGACTTGGCCTTGTTGATATCTTTAAACATCTGGGTTCCTACCATTCATGAGGAAAGGTGTTAGACTTTTATTTCCTTAGGTGCCTCATGAATTTTTAAGTCTAAGTGCCTGGAATATTCTTACATTCCTCTGCCAGCTGAGCTCTTTCTTTTAAGGCTCTTTCGTGAATGCTGCCTTTGAAGTCTTACCAGACTGGGTCACAGCTGGGTGGTCTTATCTTTGTCTTCTCATAGAGCTTTATATTCACCTCTAAGGATAGCACCTCCTGTTTGTGGTCTGCTGAGGGTCTGCTACACGGATTCCATCCCAGTAATCTCAGAGGTGGCTACTCCCATCTCCATTTCACAGAGGAGAAACTGAGGTTCAGGAAACCCCACCAAGATTCCTCAGTGGCAGGTGCTAAGGTTTGCAGATTATGCCACAACACCTTTCACCATGTGTCATGACAGTTTGTGTTTGTTTCTGTTGGTGGACCTGCGTGTTCTTGGCAGGACACTCCCTGGCATGGGAGGACTCAGTATTTGAATCACGAATAGGGAGCAATATGTTTATAATCCATTATTCATTGATGTCTTTTTAAAAGTTTATCCATTTTTGTTGTCTTGTCTCCACAATGCATGACGCAGGTTCTCTGTATGTCTTGTTCTAGCTTTTGCTCTGCATGCCTGCAGGAATGTCTGAAGCCGAAGAAGCCTGTCTGTGGGGTGTGTCGCAGCGCTCTGGCACCTGGCGTCCGAGCCGCGGAGCTCGAGCGGCAGATTGAGAGCACAGAGACTTCTTGCCATGGCTGCCGTAAAAATGTATGTGGAAGTAAAATGGAAGAGTCAATGTCTTTCTCTGATGAGAGGGGGTAAAACGCAGAGCTGTTGCCACGTTGTTTCTCAAGTTAGAGCATGACTAGGTGACTAACAGCACGTGTGCATGCTAATTATCTGTGGCAATGGCTGTGCCGTTTCATTTTAGTGACTGTATTGGTTTTGTTTTTTTTTTTTAAGAGTTGGTTTAGTGTGTTATATATTGTAGCTTTGAAAACCATAGAAGTCAGTTACCCCGGTTTTTTCCCTGTAAAAGAGCCACTTTTCCAAAGCACTATGCATAATTTCCACTAGAATATAATGATAGGATGCTATTTCTTAATTTTTTAAATATAAAATGAGATCAGCATCTCAAAAAAGTTACCTGCTGCAATGAGTTTGAGGGGAAATGTTATATAATCTATATCATAATGGATATAAAAAGTATTTGAGCTTTTTAGTACTTGATCGGGAGGAATCATGACATAAAGGTCATTATGAAATTATGTGATTATAAGAGCAATACCTAACATTTGAAATGCGTCCATGCTCTTTTGTATAATCATGTTAGAATCAAATGTATTTATTTCACCATCTATTATATTATAAAGGAGAAATACCGTTGTCTTATTTTCCAAGAGATAGACACAACCTTACAGGTTTTGAAATCATGACTTTAATTTTGGACTGTACAAACATACAAAATAATGTAGGCTTGTTCCCAACTCCAGAGATTACCTTTTTATTTTATTTTTTTATTATTATTATTTTTAAAGATTTTATTTATTTATTTGAGACAGAGAGAATGAGAGAGAAACAGCACATGAGAGGGGGGAGGGTCAGAGGGAGAAGCAGACTCCTCGCTGAGCAAGGAGCCCGATGCGGGACTCGATCCCGGGACTCCAGGATCATGACCTGAGCCGAAGGCAGTCGCTTAACCAACTGAGCCACCCAGGCGCCCCAGAGATTACCTTTTTAAAAGTGATATAATTTAGAAGGCTGCAAAACATTTTCTGCCCTTTGACAAACACAGATGTAAGGTTTTTATAAACACAAATGTAGGAATTCTATAAAATAGGAGCATACTATAATTCTAGAGCTTTTTCTCATTTTGAAAAAATTTTTTCACTTAATGACTTACTACACAGCCTAACATGTCAGTTTCATTACTTTAACACATTAGTATCAATGGCCATAGAATGGATATACCTTATCTCCTTCCTTTCAGAGTGATTTAGCACTAGGGGTACAAAGTGGTTATCATTCTGAATAGGGCTATTTCCCATCCCTTTTAATTGGGAGCTCTTTGGTTGGTGGCTTGAAGTCAAGTTCTTTAGCTGGAGGTAAGACAGAAAGGAGCATTATGGTAAGCTGGAGCTCAAATAATGAAGCTTTCTTTTTTTTATTGTGGTTTCCTTTAATTTCGAAACTCAGGATATTGAAATGAAATTACCCGTTACTTTATCTTTATGCATGCATGATGGGTTTATGGTTTTTTTTTCCCCATATACTTCTGATTTTTCTTCATTTTTAAAGATTAGTGATTGTATTGTATTATATTTCCGGGTGTCCTATACCTCCAAAAATGTTTATCTTCCTTTTACCTCTCCTCTTCATTCTTTAAACTTTTTCTTTCCTTTTAGAACACCTGCGATGAAGCACTCTCCTCTAGGTTTTCTTTCTCTTTCCATCTTGCAAAGACTAGATTTTATAGGAGAAATAGAACTCAGATTTCTGGGTTTTTTAAAGATCATTTATCACAATCTGGCATCCTGTACTTTAACTAGAATTACTGATCTTTATCTCTTTTACTTAAACGATTACTTTTTACTGCTGCACATAATGAAATGTGGTTCTTGGCTTGCTGTGAGGAGACTAGTTTAAATGCCATGTAGAAAACTTTTAAACCTTTCCTGGTTTGAAGTATGTGAGCAGAGAGCATAACTTGAATAAAAGCAAACCTCTAGAAGAGTTACTTGGAGTGGAAGCAGACGTCCTGGGTTGGTCAGGTCAGACATCAGCCTTGGTATTAAAAAAAACCCTGCAACAAACATGCCTTCAGCCCTGTCAGCATAGCCAGGAGTCTGGTGAGATTGTTTGCCAGGGTGATACAGATCTGGTTTTCATCTTTTTTTTTTTTTTTTAAATTTATTTATTTGAGAGAGAGAGAGAATGAGAGACAGGAGGGTCAGAGGGAGAAGCAGATTCCCCGCTGAGCAGGGAGCCCGATGCGGGACTCGATCCCGGGACTCCAGGATCATGACCTGGGCCGAAGGCAGTCGCTTAACCAACTGAGCCACCCAGGTGCCCTCTGGTTTTCATCTTGACCTTGCTTTGGGACTATGTCGGCCCTGACTAACTTACGGGCTCTGATTCTTCCTGTCCAAGTTCTTCCTATCCAAGATCCGGGCACACGTGGCTACCTGTTCCAAGTACCAGAATTACATCATGGAAGGTGTGAAGGCCACCACCAAGGATGCCTCCCTTCAGCCAAGGTAAATGACTCAAAACACTCCCTCGGGCAGAGGTTATCTTTTGCTATGAAGACAGTGGACACTTTGCATGTTCAAGGGTTTAGTTGTAGGAGTTTGGGAAAGTGGAGGTGTAATTGTTAATCTGGCTACACCTGATGACAATTTTTGTATTTGGGGTAGAGTGTGGAGGACTCTGTTGCTCACTTCAAGTAATAGCTCTGCTGTTAAGTTATTTTCAACAGTTGACCTCATTCTGAAGTGATTGTCAGAGTCCCTGTCATAACACATTGAACTTCGCTCCTTTTTTGGAGGATACAGTGGTTGAAGTGTGGAAAAGTACTCACGGAGAGGTTTCTTCTTTTTTTCCTGCCTTTCATCTTCCAGGAATGTCCCAAACCGTTACACCTTTCCTTGCCCTTACTGTCCTGAGAAGAACTTTGATCAAGAAGGACTAGTGGAACACTGCAAGTTATCCCATAGCACGGATACCAAATCTGTGGTAAGAGGAACTAGGTTTTGTTGTTTTCCTTTTTATGAAAAGAAGTCAAACTTACAGAAAAATTAACAGGACTACAGTGAGCTCCTTGTGTACCCTTTACCTAGATTCACAGTCTTATAACATTTTAGTATGTTTGGTTAACAATACTCTATATATACACATTTTTTGCTAATCAGTAGTAAGTTACAGATGATAGGACTTTTTGCTTCTACTCACTTCAGCATGTATCTCCTTAGAAGAATATTTTCTTACAAAATCACATTTTTTGTGTTTGTCACACTCAGGAAATGGAACATTGACACAATTTAATATCTAATAGAGAATTCATGTTTAAATTTTAACAACTGTGGGGGCACCTGCCTGGCTCAGTTGGTAGAGCATGTGACTCCTGATCTCAGGGTTGTGAGTTCAAGCCCCAAGTTGGCCATAGAGATTACTTAAAAAAAAAAAAAAAGTGGAATACCTTGGAATTTTAATAATTGTAATATCCTTCATAGCAATATCCTTCTGCCCCCAAATCCTGGATCTTTGTGTTACATGTAGTTGTCATGGCTGTAGTGCGCGGCTTTGCTTTGCTTTACGTTACCTTGACATTTTTATTTTTTTAATTTTTTTGTAAAGATTTTATTTATTTATTTGACAGAGAGAGGCACAGCGAGAGAGGGAACACAAGCAGGGGGAGTGGGAGAGGGAGAAGCAGGCTTCCCGCCGAGCAGGGAGCCCGATGCGGGGCTCGATCCCAGGACCCTGGGATCATGACCTGAGCCGAAGGCAGACGCCCAACGACTGAGCCACCCAGGCACCCCTACCTTGACATTTTAAAGAGGACAGGCCAGTTGTTTTGTAAGATGTCCTTCAATTTGCATTTGTCTGATTCTTCATCATTCCATAAGCAATGTGTCCTCTCGGTGCCACATCTGGGGTCATGTGATGTCTGTTGGCGCCGTTGTTGGTAATGTTAACTTGGATCCCTTGATGTCCACGAGGTTTGTCCACTGTAGAGCTACCATTTTCCTTTTGAGAGTAGTTTATAGTTGTGGAGAAAGAGAATGTATATGAAATTATTAGGAAAGTGCTTATCAGTCTTGACATTAAAGTATCACAGAGTGGCACGTAGTTTTGTTTAATGTTTGGATATGGTCCGTGTCAGCAGTATCACCCTTTCCTTTTTCCTGCCCCCCCTCCCCAAATAAGCTGTATGCCCAATGTGGGGCTTGAACTCACAACCCCGAGATCAAGAGTCATGCGCTCCACAGGGTGCCTGGGTGGCTCAGTCGTTAAAGCGTCTGCCTTCGGCTCAGGTCATGATCCCAGGGTCCTGGGATTGAGCCCCGCATCGGGCTCCCTGCTCGGTGGGAAGCCTGCTTCTCCCTCTCCCACTCCCCCTGCTTGTGTTCCCTCTCTTGCTGTGCCTCTCTGTCAAATAAAATCTTTAAAAAAATAATAAAAAATAAAAAATTAATGGGGCACCTGGGTGGCTCAGTTGGTTAAGCGTCTACCTTCAGCTCACGTCATGATCCCAGGACCCTGAGATCGAGCCCTGCATCGGGCTTCCTGCTCAGCGGAGAGCCTGCTTCTCCCTCTCCCTCTGCCTGCTGCTCTGCCTACTTGTGCTCTCTCTTTCTCTGTTTTAATGAATAAATAAAAATCTTACAAATAAATAAATAAAAATTAAAAAAAAGAGCCAACTGGCCTAGAGTAGTTGCTGCCTCTCTAGATGGGATGGGCTTAACACCCGTCCTCCTTTGCTCATGTGCCTTACTAATCTGGTCCCTGTGAGCACTTGAATTTGCAGCCCTTGTTTCTTGTCCTTATCATTCCATTTTGTGTTGAGGAAAAGGCTCCTTTCCAAGTCTGACTCTGCCTGTGTCCTCAGACCCATGCAGAGGACTGAGCGTAGGGCCCAGCCCAAAGTAAGACTTATCTCTGCTCCTGTGGCTTACCCTGTCCTGTGTCTTGTCTTTTCTTACCTCAAATTTGTTTCTCTACCCACGCCTCACTTGTTTTCCTTCAGACATGCCCATCTTCCCTGGCTCCAGTGGTAGGAGGAATATTTGATCTGTGCTCTCTCTAGATAGTGTTTGGTTGATCTTTTCCCTCAAGCTTGTCATTTTCTAGCTGATGCTGTCTCTTTGAACCCTTTTTTTTTTTTTTTAAAGATTTTATTTATTTGACAGAGAGAGAGACAGCGAGAGAGGGAACACAAGCAGGGGGAGTGGGAGAGGGAGAAGCAGGCTTCCAGCAGAGCAGGGAGCCCGATGCGGGGCTCGATCCCAGGACTCTGGGATCATGACCTGAGCCGAAGGCAGATGCTTACCGACTGAGCCACCCAGGCGCCCTCTTTGAACCCTTTTCTTTATCCTCTCCAGATTCAGCTTCCACCCCTGCTGATGTCATATTCTCCATGGTCCCAGCTGACTTCTCGAGTCCTTGCTTTCTGTCACCTCTTTGCAATTTTTTAAAAAGATTTTATTTATTTATTTGACAGAGTGCATGTACAAGCAGGGGGAGCAGCAGAGGGAGAAGGAGAAGCAGGCTTTCTGCTGAGCAGGGAGCCTGATGCGGGGCTCGATCTCAGGACCCTGGGATCATGACCTGAGCCGAAGGCAGATGCTTTTAACGACTGAGCCACCCAAGCGCCCCGTCTTTGCAATTTTTAAATACGTTTTCTTCGTATTTAGTCAGTTCACATTGTAAAAAGTGTGTCTCTGACCCCTTCCCCTAGTTTTCCGGTTCCCTTCTATACCATTAGTTTCCCAGTATTTCTTTATATTTTTGCATCTTATTCTATGTTTGGATATGATAAATGCATTATGTTGCCATTTGCCATTTTTGTTTAATAGAAGTAAACCCGATGTAAAAGTAAACCACACCATGGTGGCTTGCCAGCCTCATGAGATCACTCACAGAATTGATTATTCTCAAAAATAAACAGCCTCACCATTTGATATTAATATTTGTCATTCTAACATTTATATCTTCATTACATAGATGACTCCTGAAATTTTCTGTAGGCAGATGCCAACCTGCAATGGGCATTGAATCTGCTATTTTTCTGTGATTCCGGAGTAGCTTCACAGTATGCATTCTTTGGCCACAGTTGGCAAATAAGAGTTATGTTTTGTAAAAAACACCCAAAGCCAAGGTTTCAGCTCTTTCTTCAAGATGTTTTCGGTGTGATTCTTAATAACTGATCATTCATTGGAAAGGCAAGTGTGCAGAGACGCACGACCACCACCCACCTGCCCCCACTATGCATTTTCCGTTTTTTTTTTTTTTTTTAAGATTTTATTTATTTGACAGAGAGAGACACAGAGAAGGAACACAAGCAGGGGGAGTGGGAGAGGGAGAAGCAGGCTTCCCGCCGAGCAGGGAGCCCGATGGGGGCTCGATCCCAGGACCCTGAGACCATGACCTGAGCCGAAGGCAGACGCTTAACGACTGAGCCACCCAGGCGCCCTGCATTTTCCGTTTTAAAGTTTGCCAGATAAGCTTAACTATTTTGGTAATTATGAGAAGAATAATGGATGTTAAGTAAAATGTAGAGACTGGAATTCATTTGCTACCGCCGTCCTGCCCTGCAGGTTTTAGAAGGGAGTAAGTGAAGGAGTTTGTGTGCCATCCAAGCTCAGCGTACTGACTGTGTTGTAGAGCTGGTTCGCGGCGGAGCCAGTACTGGACCCGGTGTCCCGGCTTCTAAACCAGTTCTTGCTTCAGAACATCGGGAGTGGTTCTCTGTTGTGCTCACTGGCATGTCAGTAGAGCTCAGCTGTGTGTGGGCAAGTACACAGTCATGTAATCCAAAGACGTCTGTGGTTTTCAGATGTCCTTAGGAGATTCTTGTATGTCCCCCTTTTTATGCAAATGACAGCACATTCTACACACTGATTCAGTGTTTTTGGCATCTGCCCCATATCCGATACGTATATCTGCTTTTTTAATGGGCATCACAGTTTCCCATTAGTTGTCTGTGGCAAAGTTTAATTGGTCCCTTATTGATGAACATCAAGGTTGGTCTCAGACCATATCAGGAAATTAGAGTAAGGACTGGATATTAAATGCTACTAAAGAATTATTGTTGATTGATAGGTGGGACAGTAGTATTGGATATGTAAAGGGAAGTACCGATTTTGAGGACTGTACTGAAATAGTTACGGGTGAGATATTGTGTCTTACTTTAAAATGCCTCATTTTTTTGCCAAAATGAGTGTGCCAAACTAAAATCTAGGTGTTGGGGATAAGGGATAGGTCACCAAAGCATTATCTACTTTTCTGTAGGTTGGAAATTATGTTGCATGCTAAGTTTTAAAATGCAGCCATAATTTTTTTTTTTTGGTAGTGTTCCAGGATTCATTGTTTGCGTATAACACCTAGTGCTCCATGCAATACATGCCCTCCTTAATACCCATCACCGGGCTAACCCATTCCCCCACTCCCCTCCACTCTAAAACCCTCAGTTTGTTTCTCAGAGTCCATAGTCTCTCATGGTTCATCTCCCCCTCCGATTTCCCCCCCTTCATTTTTCCCTTCCTACTATCTTCTTTTTTTTTTTTTTTTCAAACATATAATGTGTTATTTGTTTCAGAGGTACAGGTCTGTGATTCACCAGTCTTACACACTTCACAGCGCTCACCATAGCACATACCCTCCCCAGTGTCCATCACCCAGCCTCCGCATCCCTCCCACCCGCCACCACTCCAGCAACCCTCAGTTTGTTTCCTGAGATTAAGTTTGTCTCCCTCTCTGGTTTCATCTTGTTTCATTTTTCCTCCCTTCCCCTATGATCCTCTGTCTTGTTTCTCAAATTCCTCATATCAGTGAGATCATACGATACTTGTCTTTCTCTGATTGACTTATTTCGCTTAGCATAATACTCTCTAGTTCCATCCATGTCATTGCAAATGACAAGATTTCATTATTTTGATGGCTGCATAATATTCCATTGTAGATATATACCACGTCTTCTGTATCCGTACATCTGTTGATGGACATCTTGGTGCTTTCCATAGTTTGGCTATTGTGGACATTAGTGCTATAAACATTGGGGTGCAGGTGCCCCTTCAGATTACTACATTTTTATCTTTGGGGTAAATACCCAGTAGTGCAATTGCTGGGTCGTAGGGCAGTTCTATTTTCAACTTTTTGAGGAAGCTCCATACTGTTTTCCAAAGTGGCTACACCAGCTTGCATTCCCACCAACAGTGTAGGGGAGGGTTCCCCTTTCTCTACATACCCGCCAACATCTGTTGTTTACTGACTTGTTGATTTTAGCCATTCTGACTGGTGTGAGGTGGCATCTTATTGAGGTTTTAATTTGGATTTCCCTGATGCCGAGTGATGTTGAACACTTTTTCATGTGTCTGTTGGACGTTTGGATGTCTTCTTTGCAGAAATGTCTGTTCATGTCTTCTGCCCATTTCTTGATTGGATCATTTGTTCTTTGGGTGTTGAGTTTGATAAGTTCTTTATAGATTTTGGATACTAGCCCTTTATCTGATATGTCATTTGCAAGTATCTTCTCCCATTCTGTCAGTTGTTTTTTGGTTTTGTTGACTGTTTCCTTTGCTGTGCAAAAGCTTTTTATCTTGATGAAGTCCCAATAGTTCATTTTTGCCCTTGCTTCCCTTGCCTTTGGCGATGTTCCTAGGAAGAAGTTGCTGCGGCTGAGGTGGAAGAGGTTGCTGCCTGTGTTCTCCTCAAGGATTTTGATGGATTCCTGTTTCACATTTAGGTCTTTCATCCATTTTGAGTCTATTTTTGTGTGTGGTGTAAGAAAATGGTATAGTTTCATTCTGCATGTGGCTGTCAAATTGTCCCAACACCATTTGTTGAAGAGACTGTCTTTTTTCCATTGGACATTCTTTCCTGCTTTGTCAAAGATGAGTTGACCACAGAGTTGAGGGTCCATTTCTGGGCTCTCTATTCTGTTCCATTGATCTATGTGTCTGTTTTTGTGCCAGTACCATACTGTCTTGATGATTACAGCTTTGTAATAGAGCTTCAAGTCCGGAATTGTGATGCCACCAGCTTTGCTTTTCTTTTTCAACATTCCTCTGGCTATTTGGGGTCTTTTCTGGTTCCATACAAATTTTAGGATTATTTGTTCCATTTCTTTGAAAAAAGTGGATGGTATTTTGATAGGGATTGCATTAAATGTGTAGATTGCGCTAGGTAGCATAGACATTTTCACAATATTTGTTCTTCCAGTCCGTGAGCATGGAACGTTTTTCCATTTCTTTGTATCTTCCTCAATTTCTTTCATGAGCATTCTATAGTTTTCTGAGTACAGATTCTTTGCCTCTTTGGTTAAATTTATTCCTAGGTATCTTATGGTTTGGGGTGCAATTGTAAATGGGATTAACTCCCTAATTTCTCTTTCTTCTCTCTTGTTCATGTATAGAAATGCCACTGATTTCTGTGGATTGGTTTCATATCCTGCCACTTAACTGAATTCCTGTATGAGTTCTAGCAGTTTTGGGGTGGAGTCTTTTGGGTTTTCAACATAAAGTATTATATTATTTGCAAAGAGTGAGAGTTTGACTTCTTCTTTGCCGATTCAGATGCCTTTTCTTTCTTTTTGTTGTCTGATTGCTGAGGCTAGGACTTCTAGTACTATGTTGAATAGCAGTGGTGATAGTGGACATCCCGGCCGTGTTCTGACCTTAGTGGGAAAGCTCTCAGTTTTTCCCCATTGAGAATAATATTCGCTGTGGTTTTTCATAAATGTAGCCATAAATTTTTAACACATCTTTGCCTGTGTTTGTTTATGTTTATAAGATAAAGTCTTAGATCTCGGTTAATTTGGTTAAAGGTTAAGTGCACTCATAAATCTGATAGTGCTATAGTACTCTGTGGTTTTGGTACTACAACCTAATTTTCTCTTTTTTTCCTCTTTTGGCTTCCTGAAATCCCTGTGGTTGTTTTGTCTCTGTTGAAGCCTCTCTTCCTTCAGCTGTTGACCCTCTGTTCTGTCCCCTCTCCATCTACAGAGCCTTTAACTGTTAATGTTTCGGCCCTTCCCATTGGAAGCCACCACCTCTCAGTCTCTGAACCCGACCCACCTTCCAGCCCCACAGCTACAGCTGCCAGCCCAGCTCCTTCTACCAAGGAGTCTTCTACCATTTCAGACTAATCTCTTGCCAACGCCTTTTGTCGCCCTGTCTTCCTTGTAAATGGTGGGTTCCGTTTCCAAGCTGACTGCTTAGGCCTACTGCTCCCCCGGCCCAGCTCCTCTCTGTCTGTCTATGAATTTTCCATTCTAGCCAGACTGATGGCCTCGTTGTAGGCCTGTACTGCCGCCCCCTGGCCTCTCCTCGGTGCCACTTCCTGTCTTCTGGAGCACCCTTTCATGTTCTCTTTGTCCTTCCAAATACCTCCCAGTCTCCAAGGCCCAAATCGACTTCTTACTTGAGGGCTTTCCAGCCTCAGCCCTCTCATCTGAGCATTGACTTTGTAAAAATAGCACAGAAGGCTGTGTTTTACTTCCTCGGGATATGGTTCATCTGTCATTTCCTTGGTTTTCTTTGTGCTTTTGGATCATTTTGTGTGCTGGGTCAGACAGCCAGAGTCTAGGCCCCTACTGAGCTGACACACATCCTGGTCACAGTAAAGGTTCAGAAAAGGGTGGTATAGTGGCCGAAGCCTTTATGCACTCTCATCTCTCATTTGACCTGAGGAGGCTGACAGTGCTTTCTGGGATACAAATGTACATATGAAGGAGTGGCCAGGCCCTAAACCAGTGTGTCAGGAAAGCTGCCCTGGAGGAAAGGAGGCCACATAGAGGCCACAGAGGGCTAATGTCAGCTTTAATGATAGGTGCCTAAGACTGTGCTTCTTTGTTGAAAGGTTTGCCCGATATGTGCCTCAATGCCCTGGGGAGACCCCAACTACCGCAGCGCCAACTTCATAGAGCACATCCAGCGCCGGCACCAGTTTTCTTACGACACTTTTGTGGTGAGTCTGGAGCCCGGGCCCTGATCCTTCCCCTGGGGGAACTCCCTTCTCTTACCTGGAGAACTGTGGGTCCCATTGTTGAGTTTTGTCACTGATGTGATGGACTCCCTGGAACAGCAGCTGTGTGGTCCATACTTGTGAACCCGGTGAGTGGCCAGAGCCTTTGTTGTGTGGGATTTAAGAAGGTGAACTGGCCAGTCATCTGCAGTGAAACATACTGAAAGCTTGCTTCCGGAGTTTTTTCCCAAAAAATTTTCCCACTTTCTTTTGGTATGTGTAGTTTTTACCTGTTATAGAACCTGGCTTAGGATCCCAAAGCTCAGATGCTCATGGGGACCAGGCAAGTAATGGCAGTGGTCCTCATGAGGATTTGCAAATTGGACAGTATCCGACCCGTGTTAAGCTGCCATCAGCTCCAGCTGACCGTTAGCGTGCGGAGATACAGGGATAGTATTGCCTGTCTCTTCACCTACCCCAACCCCAGGAAGCTGGAAAGGCAGAATGTCATAGGAAGTATCACATATTTTTTTAAAGGACTTCAGGTCAAACAAAGCACATCCACTCGCCAAAGGTGTTCATCGGTTGGTATCCTTTTTGAAGGGACCCACTGTTGTTTTGGCATAATAGTAGTAGATAAATTTGGCCAACTGCTCGAAGTAAACTGTTTGTTTGTTTATAGATATATGTCGTGAGGATTTTAGAGTAGTATTAAGTCTTAACGGCTATATTTCAGGACCTGGGAAGGAAAGCATGACTGTTTCCTAAGTTGTCATAAGAATATTTATTCTCAGTCTAAGAGAGTATCTGAGGTTCAGACTTCAAAATAACTGTCCTTTTTGTTAGTGCTGTGAAGAGGAATATGATTCCCAAGTTCTACCCAAGTAGATAATTTGGCCTCATTGAATTAAAAAGGCAAGTTTGACTCCAGTGTACTCCCGTTTGAGCACTTGGTCTGTGCCCCTCTCCATGCAGGTGCCCTCTGGTCCTCCTAGTCCCTGTCTGAGGGAGCCATCAGTATTTTCATTGTCAGGATGAGGCAGCAGAGGCACAGAGAGATCCAGCAGTTTGCCCCCAGTTACGTGGCTGGCGTCGCACCCTGGAGCCGGGATCGGTCCTGGGGCAGTCGCCTCCAGAGCCCATCATTCCTGGGCTGTCCCACTTCTACTGAACGTGAGTCTTTGTGGCTTTAACCGGTGCTGAGGCCGAGTGTCTGTGTTTTGCCCATAGGATTACGATGTTGATGAAGAGGACATGATGAATCAGGTGTTGCAGCGCTCCATCATCGATCAGTGAGCAGTCTCTGCTGTCCATCTCCTGTTCCAGAGCTTCCATTGTGTGTTAGGCGTGAAACACGTGACTCATACACCTTAAATGTACAACAGACCTGGAAGTGAGCTGTGGTGTTAAGATAGGGTCCCTTCTGACAGAGAAAGAGGTCTCCAGGTCAGAGCCGTCCTTTCCTTTGGGGTCTTCCCTACTGTTCATTCTGTCACATGTCTGGTCTTTGATTGCTCCTCAGCTACTTCCTGGAGCTTTTGCTTCCTCTTCTGGAAGAGAACCCAGCTTCTCCACCTATCCTTGTTTCACACTTGTTCCTCCCATCTAGTGTTCGTTTCTCAGGTCCTCTGAGCCAGCCAGGACCTTTTTTGGGTCATGAATGGCACAAATGAGACCAGCATCTTCTCTCCTTGTCCCTGAGGTGTGTGTATCCGATTGGTGACGGAGCTCCTTCTGTGCTCTGGAAGTTCTTGTTCGTTGGCCCTTAGCAGCAGCTGCCAAAAGCTGGAGTTTACCTCCTGGGAAACATTTCAAAAGGCCTGTTGGGGTGAATGTTCTGGGTTTAGCATGATCTGATGCTGGAAGTTTTGATTAGTGATATTTTCCTACCACTCCTGCACACCCTTAGAATTAACTGGTTCAGTCTTAAATGCCTGCATGGTGCCTTTTTAGGATAAGGTGTAACCATATATTTTTAGTGAGAATAAGTGTTTCTAGGTTAGGAAAGTTAAACTCCATTTATCCATAAGTGGGGAGGAGGATCAGCTAAGAGCAGTGTATGGGCCATAACTTTTTGGTTCTGATTTTCAAACTAATGCCGTATTTTCGGACTGAGTCATGTTTACCTCTCTATTTGGAGCCTGCTTACATTCTTGTCCTTGAAGCACGAGAAGGAGTCCTCAAATGAATAAGGAAGAGGTTTAGGGGCTCCAGTGGATACTATAGTTAATTTATCTTTTATTTGGTAACTTAGATTAAACTGAGTATTGCTTTTCTATCACAAATGGTTTCCACATGTAAATCAGTATGTGAAAACCTGCCTTCTAAAGCAGAGGTTATAGGAAATCTAGTATCACAGCCTATCTTTTTTTGACAAGACACACTGTTCAGAAGGCAAACATGTCTCCTGTGAGCATTTGTTGATGGAAACTGTCTACTGGAAGCTTGCTTTGTTAATAGCTCAAGAAACTTGAAGTTCACCATGTTTCATGAATGTTAATAAATACAAGGCTAAGAGCTGTCGGTCTAATATGTAGGAGCAGAACCTCTGATTGACCAAAAGGCATGTGACTTTAGGTTCACTTTTTCGTGTCAGACCTCTCTGCACTGAGCGTGGAAAGTTTCTGTGGTCAGTGGCTGAGGTTGCAAGTGACAGCGCGCTTTGGGCCTGTGTGTAGTGCTGTTGGGAGCCTCTCCCTCTGCCATTCGGGGCTGCAGATGCCTAGTAACCAGCAAAGACAGCGCCCTTTGGGGGCAAAGTAATTTTTTCTAATGTGATATTGCTTGGGAGGGCCCAAATGTTAAGGTCCATGTCTTCACTGTAATTTCTGGAAGAAGTTCACTCTGACCTCCCTGAATTGAGAGGTCTAAGTTTGGAGGGAAATTTGACAAAGGCTTCATTTGAGGGAATGGATGAGAGTGTGTCCATTTCACTGGTGGTACCAAGAAACCGATTTCCTTGTATTATTAAGTGCACTTCATGTATTTCTAATAAGATGACTTTCCAGAAAGTGAAATTTGTTATGTTCTGGCTTTTAAATGGTGAAATATAAATAAATTTCATAATTTATCCGATTGGCAAGCTGTAATGCCTGTTTTCATTCACCACCTCTTGCTGAAGTCTAGGCCTGCAGCGGCTCCAGAAGATTGCTGCTCTTTCTAAGGGGAAGGGCTTGTCTGTCACGAGTCCCATCTGGCTCTGATCTTAGCTCTGACACTTCACCAACTGGGCCTAACCAAGCTTGTCCTCTGGAAAATGAACACAACCCTCCCTTCTCACAGCTGGGAGCTCTGGTGAGGTGAGAAATGACCATGCTCCTTGAATCAAGGGACACGTGGCTTTGGCTCCATTCTGATGACTTAGCAGCAGCCCCGAGGTGTTGTAGTAAAGTTTCGTGCATTGAGATCCGAGGTCATGGCATGCGTAAGCTCTGCATTCTCCCACTGGCTGTGGGACTTTGGGCAAATACTTTCCCTTTCTGAACCTGATTCTCTACAATGAAATGGGAATGATTTTCTGGCTTCTAGTGTCTTTATGAAGGAGGAGGTGTTTACTATTTATTAAATAGCTACCATTTATTAATCCTTAAACAGTTTATAATTTTATAGTTGGTGAATATGTGCCTGGCATCGTGCTGGCACATAAAAGGTGCTTGGTAAATAGCCTGTATGCCTGAATAGAAGGAGGTCATTCATTTTTTGGCCAAATTGGACAGAACTTTATCATTGCAAATCAACTACTCACATGTCTACTTATTTTTAATTATGTATATTTAAAACTAACGTAGAAGTATTGCTTTTATCTAGTTGTGCATTTCCAGGAATAGCTGCCTTTTAAGGACATAAGGGATCCAAGAAGCAGCACAAGCCTGGCGTGGCGCCTGCTACGTTGTGTACACTCGCTGTGGCACTCAGCTACTAGACTTACCTCCTGGGCGTAGCTATTCCAACCTCAATCCCGTAGGAATCTTAGATTTACTGTGGCCCAAACCGAACTCAGCATCTCCAGTTTCTTCCCTCCATGCCTTTCCCTCTTCTGTGTCATTCCCTCTTACTGTGGACGGTACCAGTGACTACTCAAGCCAGTGATCCAAGAGTCCTCCTACCCCCGCCTTCATACCTCCACCTTTGGCTAAGTTCCAGTTAAGTCCTGAACTCTGGTTGCACGTCAGGAAGTCTCCATTTGTGCCTCCCTTTCCTCCAGGTCTAACATTACAACGGTGGCTGTCCTTTGAAATTCCTTGTCATCCAAAACAGGTCAGGAAAGGGACGTTTGATCTGAGACCTGAATGAGATAAGGGACAAACCTGTTGACCAGGTGGGGGAAGAGCATTCCTGGAGGGAACCAGTTCAGAGGCCCTGAGGTGGGAGCCTGTGTGTGACACTGGGCCACTGCAGTGAGGGGGCTGTCATGAGGCCGTGCCAGAGGCAGCATGCCAGCCCGGAGGCTCTGCAGGGCAGATCTGGGGCTTTTCTGTGGCTGAGATGGGAGTGTTGGAGGTACTGAGTGACAAGACTTGGCCTGGGTTTAAAGAGGAATCTTCTGGCTGCATGTGGAAGAAGGGACCATAGTGGGGAAGGTGGAAGCAGAGACCAGGGAGTTGGCGGCCGCAGGAGTCCAGGGGAGAACGGCGAAGTAGTGGCGAGGTTGTCTGAAGGTGTTTTCTAAAAGAGAAGTGTGAAAGCAAGTGAGGGGTCGAGAACGACACCAGGGTTTGGGGCCTACACGATTTGGTGGGCAGAGGTGCCTTTCTGAATTGGAGGGAAAACTCCATGAGCGGCAGTGGTGGGGGAATCAGGGATGGAATGGGTGCTTTGAACTTGGGATAAGACTTCCACATTCCCTCGTTGCACATAGAGAAAGTGCCAGCTCTCAACTCCAAGGATGTGCCTGGCATGCTTTAAATAACTAAAAGATTACTCTGATGTTTGTTATTTTGGTTCCAACTGAGTCCTTAAAATGTGGACCAACTGAGTCCTTAAAATGTATGAGTAGACAAACTATCTCTACGTCTAATTCAGATATATCAAGTAAGGAAAAATGAGGCGTCTTGAGTGTTTCATTTGCAGTGGTGAAAGCTCTAACGTTCATTTTGGCCAAAAACACTTCTTAAAATTTCCTTATTGGAGAAGGACGATTTCCTCATACTTAGACATATATGGTATTTCCTGAGCACCTACTATGAGTCAGCACTGTGCTAGGCACCGGGGATTCACACATTAATCCAGTGTATAATTACAAACTGATTACGTGTTCGTGGTAAGAGATTAATAAATAGTAGCTGTTTAATAAATAGTAAATATTCTTTATAAGAGAACCGGAAGCCAGAAGTCCATGGGCTTATAGTATCATCTAGACCTTTTCTCCTTTTTTTCCACCTGGTACTTTGCTCTCCTGTGACTTGAGTGTCCCCTCCTACTGGCTCTTCTCCCCAAACAGCATTTGGACATGATTGGGTTTCCTCCACCATCCACTACTGGCCCATAGTTCTTCTTGTTCATACCTAGACATCCAGAACTGGTTGTCCTCGCCCACTGCTTCGGTTTCTCTTACTTCCCAACTTTACCCCTGAACTGCTCCCACGTATGCTTTGCACCCTGCCCCTCACCAAAGACAAGGCCTGTTACTAACTCCAGCAGACATGTTAGTCCTCCATTTCCATCTTCAGCCTGTTTAGTGCTCTTGACCCGCCCCTCCTTTTAGAAACAGTTGCTTCTGCTGGCTTTTCTGCTGGGACACCATCTGGTTTCTCTTCCTATTTCTTTGCCACGTTCCTTTTCCTTGGCAGTTGCCATCTCCTGGTTCCCTTCCCTTAGCTGTTGGAGTTCTTCAGACTCTGCCTTAGACTCCATCTCACCCCACACCCTGTCGCCGGGTAGACTCCCTCCCCCACTCACCACTCTTCCCTTGGCTTTCCTTACTGTCTGCGTGCTCATGGGCACAGACCCATAGTTCTAGAGCAGACAGCTCTCTGGAGCTCCAGGCCCACAGAGCCAGCTTCCTCATAGAGCTATCCATTGCATGACTGAAGGGCATCTTCAGTTCTGCATGGCCCAAACTAACTCATCATCTGCCCTCTTACTACCACACCCCGTGCTAGGTCCTTCTCCCACCACTTTAGGGGAGGTGAGGCCAGCATCCCTCTAGTGGCTCAAGAGTTAGCCCGAGTATCATCTTTAACTCCTTTGTCCTCCCTAACACCACATATTACAAAATTGTGCTGATTTTAGCTCCCATATCATGCACTTGTATTTTCTCACTAGCCACGCGATTTGGTGGGCAGAGGTGCCTTTCTGAATTGGAGGGAAAACTCCACGAGCGGCAGTGGTGGGGGAATCAGGGATGGAATGGGTGCTTTGAACTTGGGATAAGACTTCCACATTCCCAGCATCTCAAACCCACCATAATCTCACCTGAATTATCACCGCAACTTTCCTTCTGGCCTCCAGTGTTCTCTAGCCAACATTCAGTGTATCTTCCACCAAATAGCCAGAAGGATCATATCCTTTAAAACTCTTCAAAGGCTCCAGATACCCTCGGATAAAGTCCCAACACCTGGACATGGCCCTCCAGGCCCCCTGTGCTCTGCCCCTACCTGCCTCTCCAGCTTCAGCTCCTGACACTGGCACTCATTGTGCTCTGATCATACGAGCCTTTTTGCACCTCAGGTGTGTCGTGTCTCCCACCATCCTTCTGGAATATTCGGTGCTGCTGTATCCCCGCCCCCCGCCACTTCCCCCACTGTTTTTGCCTCCCAGTTGCAGTTGGGATGTCTAGATCAGAATTTCATGTCTGATGTTCCTGGTGCTAATCAGGGTATTTATTAAACTCTTGTATAAATACCCCTACTATGCCGTTAAGTTCCCTGAGGTCAGGATTCTTGTCTTATTTACCTCTGTGACCCCATTGCTCAAATATTTGGGTAAAATACAGGACTCCCAGATACATGTTAATTTCAAGCAAACAAAAAATAACTTTTTAGTTTAAATATGTATTAGATATTTCACAGAAGTATAATTTGCTCAAGTCAGGAAATGAATGCCAGGAATATTCATGCTGAAAAGTTATTTGTTTGGAATTCACATTTAACTGGGGTGTTGCGTAAATTTTTTTTAAAGATTTTATTTATTTGAGAGAGAGAGGGGGAGAGACTGAGGGAGGACACAGAAGGAGCATGAGAAGGAGACTCCCTGCTGAGCAGAGAGCTGGACGTGGGGCTCGATCCCAGGACCCTGGGATCATGACCTGAGCCGAAGGCAGATGCTTAACCAACTAGCCATCCAGGCGCCCCGGGTGTTGTGTATTTTTATTGGTTGAGTCTGTAAACCCTACTCAGTGTGTATTAGCACAATAAATGTTCTGAACATCTGCTATGTGCTAGGCAACTCACACCTCCTCATTAAATTATTTGTGCGGTTACTTGTTCTCCCATACTAAGAAGTTAAGCTCTTGAGGGCAAGGACTGTGCCCATCTTGTGTGCTTCTGGCCCCAAGTACCTTCAATAAATATTCCTAGCATTGAAATGGAACTTTTATAAAAGGGGGCTCTTCTACAATGGTACTTCCTTTCTGTTGCCCGGAAGTAGGGGCTTGTGTGGTGGTAGGGGAGAGCCTGAAGGGGGCAGTGTCTCCTAGAGCCTGGGACTGGCCCCGCTGTGCGCAGGAAGGCCTTGCCGGGCAGAGGGGGCGAGTCTCTGGCTGGCAGGTGAGATAAGATGGCCGCTGCCTGCTGGAAGCCTTATCTGCCCAGGCCCTCGATCTGGTCCCTGGATGCTTTCTTGCCTGTATTCATCTCCTTATCACCTGACCTTCCTTCCTGTCTGCTGAGCCTCCCATCTGGGGCTCAGCGGGGCGCTATGAATACAGGAGTAACGATGATGATAATCCTTCTGATCCCTGGTTCCTGACACAGTGCCTACCCTCAAATAATTTTGATTTAATCCTCTAATTCCTGAAAGGTGATCAAAGCCAGGCACTCAGGTTACTCTGGAAAAGTCAATCTCATTGAATCCTCCTAACCAGCCCTTCAGGAGAGACACTAATAGCATTCTCATTACACAGATGAGGAAGTGGAGGCCACAGAGGATGAGTAATTTGCTCAAGCAGGGACCCAACGACGTAGTGTTGCAGCGTGGAGGAGTGATCAGATGCATGGTCTCAGGCACACTGCACAGCCCCCTATTCCCAGCACCCACACTGCTAGCTCTGATCTCTGCTTTGGTTTCCTTATCATCGGTGAAATGGGGTTAGTAAGTGTCTTCCTCATAGAGTTATGGGAACCTAGTTTAATCACGTAAAGCTACACACAGGGCCTGGGACAAAGTAAGTGCTTAATGCTTAATAAATGAGCTACCAACGTTACGACTTTTTTCATCCATTCTTGAGACCACCCAATGCCTGGCACTTCCTAAGCAGCTAGCAGCTGCAAATGTTTGATGACTAAATGCTATTAAGTGGGGTGTTTCCCAAACTTGGCCTGAAGACATGAATTACCTGGGAGTCACTTGCTATAAAATAGACTCTCAGGCCCTTCCCTTGGAGATTCTGATTGGTAGGCGTGGGTGGGGCCTGGGAGTCTGTATCTTTTAGAAAGAACCTCAGGTAAAATGCATCCTTAGGCTAATTTAGGAAATCCCTATATAATGTAAGGCAGGCTAGTGTTACAACAAACCTCTTGTAGCTTGGGTGGGGCAGCGACTCAGGTGATGTTTAGAATCAGGTGGACAAGCTTAGTCCTTAGAGGTCATAAGACTTTAGTGATACCTTTTCTGATTCTAAAAATCATCTAAAGTGTTAGGTCTCAAATGATCTCCCACAAATTATCTACAAAGGAGAAATTAGTGACTTTGTAGTGGAGAAACCTAGCAGACACCTTCACCAAGTGATTAAAGGTAGTATCATTGATAATGGGACAAACCATGGGTCACTTGATGGGATGCACTGAGGACACAGCACCACTTGTGAGGTTCCCAGCAGAAAAACTTTTAACTTAATCCTAAGGGTTCATCAGGCAAGTCATCCAAATTGAGGGGCATTCTGCAGAACAGCCAGAACTTTTCCTAACTGTCAAGGTCCGATTAAAGGAGCCTACAGAGGTGTGATGGCTGGTAGCCATGCTGCATGATTCCTATTGGAGCCTTGATAGGTGGGGGTTACCAGAAAGGATGTTATTGGGCCAATTGCTGACACTGGAATGTGGACTGTGGAATAAGGAACAGTATTTTATCAATGTTAGATTTCCCAATTTTGACAGTTGTATGGACAGTTACATAAGGGGGATATTCTTGTTCTTAAAAGGTATGCATAGAGGAGTTTAAAAGTAAAGGACATGATGTTTCTTATTCTTAAATGGTTCAGAAAAAAGTGATGCCTGTGTATAAATATGTAGAAAGGACAGGAAATAGGCACGGTATTGAAAATTATAAAGCAAATATGCACAGTGTCAAAAATCATAATGCTTATTGTTAACAGAAGACATGTAGGGCAGAAAAATATAAAGAAGAAAGTCGAAACCATTCACCCCACCCCAGAGACACCCGGACCACCCATCCCGTCAATAGTGGAATACTTACATGTCCTTGAGTCACCATATTTCTGGCTAAAACTTAAAATGGGCTTATGTTCTACTTGTTGTCTGTAACATGCATTTTTCACTCCAAGATGTATCCACCCACATCTTCCCATGTCAGTGTCGTGTTATTTTAATGGCTGCGTGATGCTCCTGGTGAGGGTGGACCATACTTCCTTACCAGTGGGTATTTAGATTGTTCTAGACCGTGCCAGAGTGAGCATCCTTGCAAATACATTTTGCCTCCTTGTCTGAGTGTTTTATAATGCAGAGCTGCTGGATCAAATAGAGCAAGGTTGAGAGCGGCAGAAATAGGGAGACAGAGACAGGCAGAGTCGGGGGAGAAAGAAGCATGCCTGAGGAGACAGACGGAGCCTGTGTGAGGCGTAGAGGCCCCAGTGGCCTGGCCACAGGAATCCCGGCAGAGAAGTGACTGAGTCACTTTTTGGAACACACCCTACAGATACAGCTGTAGGTAAGGTCAGAGTCCTCGATGCAGGGATTTTCGTGGGACCATTGTTCTTGAGAAGCAACCTAATTGCACATTGACGGGGCTGGTTATAGATTGTGCTGTGCCCCTCGGAGCCAGGCTCCAAGTAGGGCTGCTAGATTTAGCAAATGAAAATACAGGAAGCCCAGTTAATTCTGAATTTCAGATAAAGAATAAGTCTGTCCTGTACAGTCTTACAATAAAAGTATATTTGTTGTTTATCTGAAATTCTAATTTAATTGGGCATCTGTATTTTTATCTGGAAACCCTGTCTCCAAGATCAGTGAGAGCAGCAAGGTGAAGTCGGGATAGAGGGATGAGTGTGTGTGTGTAGACACGTGTGCACGGAGGGCTTCTGAGGTAGCTCTGGAGGTTTTAGCTCCTGACCTGGGTAGCGGTTGTAGTTGAGGGGAAGGGACTTGTCTGGTCCCACAACCATGGGTGGTAGAACTAGGTGGGGCCCCAGCTTTGTGCTCTGCGGTAATTTGTGTATATGTCTTAAAAGTGTTAATATAATAAATACAAATATTAAAAACATCACGATTTCCTAAACTCCACTTAAACGTTTTTGGTTTTAAAAAGTACTGGCAGGGTCCTGGGGCTCTGCCTTCCTGAACTGTTCTCACATCCTGGAACATTCATCTGTCCCTGGGCTTCTTAATCATGGTGGCTGCTGGTCACTGCTGCCTGAATGTCCTCTCACTTCCCTTCCCCTCTCACCTGCCCATCCTGTGACCTCAGCCTGGAGTCGGTTTGGATATCAGTCCTCTGACTCACCCTGCATCCCTTGGGGCTGGTGAGTTGCCTGTTCCTGTCTTCCTCCCTCACCTGTGAGCTCCACAGGGCACAGAGACCTTGTTTGTGTCCTGCTGGGTTATCACAATAGCCTAGCCTCCTCGGCCAGCTACCTTCTGTGGCTCACTCACTGTGATTTGGGGGTATCTGACCTCTGAGCTTCAGTTTCCTTATATATAAAATGGGGCTAATGATCTTGCCTACCACTCAGGGCTTGCTGTGGAAACCAAATGGGCCAGTGTGACAAGTGGGGAAGTGAGATGACATTAGTGTCTCTGAGGTGATGCTTGAGCTGAGGCCAGCTCTGGGAAGAGCTGGGGAGGGCGTTCTGGGCAGATGAGCAGTAAGGGCAAAAGTCCTGCTATGGGAAAGAACCTGTGTGAAGAGGAGCAGAAAGAAGGCCAGCAAGGCTGGATGAGCAAGGGGGAGAGTGGAGGTGACAGAGCAGCTTGGGGGCCATGAGCAGGGTTTGGATTTTATTTTGAGTCTGCAGCTAAGAGCTGACTCTGACTTGAGAAAATCGTTTGCATTCACTTCCCCTGCTTGGCAATATCTCCCACATGCAAGGTTCAGAGAGGCCGAGGGGTCTACAGGTGTGAAAGGGGGGTGTGGGGAGGGCATAGAGGAGGCTCCTGGGGCTTTTCCTAGAGACAGGCTCAGACTTCTGCCAGGAAGGTGGAGAGAACAGGGTGGTAGCAGTCCAGTCCAAGGGGCGAGGCTGCCAAGGCCAAATTAGTGTGCAAGAGAGTTTGAGAGAGAGTTTGAAAGTGTGTGTGTGTGTGTGTGTGTGTGAGCCCCTGGTGGTGAATGCACAGGGAGTTTAGCGGGGGAGGGTACACTCTGCACCTAGGAGAGATCCCAGGGGCGCCCTGTCACAGGCCTGAAGCACCAGCACGGCAGGTGCGGAGAGAGGCCTGGCTCCAGGGCATCACTCAGCCCACACACACACCTGTCACCCTTGAGGCCTCAGACAACTGCTTTTTAACTGGGGTGATCACCTCTTCCTGGTTACCCAGGACTGTTCCAGAACTCCCCCTTCTTATTGCCCCTATTGAATAGGTGAAGAGACTGTCTCAGAGGCAGTCTGGTGGCTGGGTGGTTTTTTGTTTTCATGAAAAAGTAGTTTATTTGAAATTGTGACCCGTGTATCCGAAATAAAACATTCATACCCTCCAGAAAAGGTTAGGAGGCAAAGAAGCCTCCTATCCACCCCTGTCCATTTCCCTCCTCAGATGCAACCAAATTCTTGGGTCACCTTTCATAGATAGTCTGGGCCTACACAGTGGATATTATCTTATTTACTTCTGCACAAAAGGCAGCCTATTAGATATACTGTATCCCTGAATTTTTTTCAAAGTCTTGTGGTTCATTCTTCCATTCAGCTAATATTTCTTAGGCACGTACTATAAATAGCAGGTGCTGGTGAGATGTGTAGGTCACAGTAGTGAATGAGCCAGTTCCTGCCCAGGTGGAGCCATGTAGAGTGGAGAGTTAATATTTAGGTTTTGGAAGCCTCAATAGTGAGGACATTCTCTCTGTAACAAGAGAAAACACATTTCCACAAATTTTTTTATTGACAAAATGTAATATTTAGGGACGCTTTGTGGCTCAGTCAGTAGAGCATGCAACTCTTGATCTCTCAGGGTCCTGAGTTCAAGCCCCATGTTGGAGGTAGAGATTACCTAAATAAACTTTTATTTATTTATTTATTTATCTATTTATTTGAGAGAGAATGAGAGACAGAGAGCATGAGAGGGAGGAGGGTCAGAGGGAGAAGCAGACTCCCCGCTGAGCAGGGAGCCCGATGCGGGACTCGATCCTGGGACTCCAGGATCATGACCTGAGCCGAAGGCAGTCGCTTAACCCACTGAGCCACCCAGGCGCCCCTAAATAAACTTTTATGTAATATCTAGGGGCACCTGGGTGGCTCAGTGGGTTAAGCATCTGCCTTCGGCTCAGGTCATGATCTTAGGGTCCTGGAATCAAGTCCTGGGTCAGGCTCCCTGCTTAGCGGGGCATCTCCTCCCTCTCTCTCTGCCCCCCAGCCCCCTTGTGCGCCCTTTCTCTCGCCATACCAAGACAAACCTCAGCTTGGATTTGGCCCGTGTGCTGTATTTGCCAACCTCTGGTCTAAAGGGCAATCAGCAAAATAAGTAAAACATAACACTATGTCAGGTAGTGGTGAGTGCAGGGGAGAAAAGTCAAACAGGGAGGGGGGGATAGGAGTCTGAGACTGGAGGAAAGAGGGGTGAGGGATGAAATGGTGCCAGAGAAGGCTTCCTTGAAGAGATGAGGGGGTGAGTCTGGAGGCCATCTTGGAGAACATTTCAGGGAAAAGGGAGCGTCACATGCAAAGTCACTGAAGCTGGACCATGCCCGGTGTGTTGCGGGTGATGCCTCGTGGGCTCAGAGGGGCCACAAAAGCCAGACTCTGCAGAGTCTCCTGGTGTAGTGAAAAGAGTGGCTTTTTCTATTAGAGAAATGGGAGCCGAGGACGGTTTATGTACACAGGTAGGCTTTGACATTTTGACAGTTGTAAAATATTCCATTGATTGGACTGTTAGGTACTTAACAAGTCTTCTATGATGAGCAACTTTTGCTACCCTATTAAAATTAATGAGGCTAATACACATGATAAAAAAAAATTCAGACATGGGATGGAGCATGTAGTAAAGTCTCTCCCTCCCACCCCTGCCTGGCAGCCACCCAGATCCCCTCCTCAGAGACAACCACTATTACCAGTTTCCAGTGTCTCCCTCCAGAGGTGGTTTCTGTGTCTCTAAGAAATACCTATATATTTCTCCCTCTTTTTTTTTTTTTTTTTAAAGATTTTATTTATTTATTTGAGAGAGAGAGAATGAGAGAGAGCAAGCACATGAGAGGGGGGAGGGTCAGAGGGAGAAGCAGACTCCCTGCCGAGCAGGGAGCCCGATGCGGGACTCGATCCAGGGACTCCCGGATCATG